>NW_026599387.1:0-120812 GCF_023634085.1 Falco cherrug | reverse complement strand
GGTGCCAGAAACGAGTTCTGTTGGTAGTTTTTACACTACCCCGGTAGGCACCTGAAAGGCACCACAAAACTTGTTCTACCTGCTTTCTGGGCTGAGATGGGGAATCGCTGAATTTTGGACTCGGCTGGTGACAAAATGTTCCAAACACACCCCATGCACAACTCCACCGGGGAAGGTGCCAGAAACGAGTTCTGTTGGTAGTTTTTACACTACCCCGGTAGGCAGCTGAAAGGCACCACAAAACTTGTTCTACCTGCTTTCTGGGCTGAGATGGGGAATCGCTGAATTTTGGACTCGGCTGGTGACAAAATGTTCCAAACACACCCCATGCACACCTCCACCGGGGAAGGTGCCAGAAACGAGTTCTGTTGGTAGTTTTTACACTACCCCGGTAGGCAGCTGAAAGGCACCACAAAACTTGTTCTACCTGCTTTCTGGGCTGAGATGGGGAATCGCTGAATTTTGGACTCGGCTGGTGACAAAATGTTCCAAACACACCCCATGCACAACTCCACCGGGGAAGGTGCCAGAAACGAGTTCTGTTGATAGTTTTTACACTACCCCGGTAGGCAGCTGAAAGGCACCACAAAACTTGTTCTACCTGCTTTCTGGGCTGAGATGGGGAATCGCTGAATTTTGGACTCGGCTGGTGACAAAATGTTCCAAACACACCCCATGCACAACTCCACCGGGGAAGGTGCCAGAAACGAGTTCCGTTGGTAGTTTTTACACTACCCCGGTAGGCAGCTGAAAGGCACCACAAAACTTGTTCTACCTGCTTTCTGGGCTGAGATGGGGAATCGCTGAATTTTGGACTCGGCTGGTGACAAAATGTTCCAAACACACCCCATGCACAACTCCACCGGGGAAGGTGCCAGAAACGAGTTCTGTTGGTAGTTTTTACACTACCCCGGTAGGCAAGAGAAAGGCACCACAAAACTTGTTCTACCTGCTTTCTGGGCTGAGATGGGGAATCGCTGAATTTTGGACTCGGCTGGTGACAAAATGTTCCAAACACACCCCATGCACACCTCCACCGGGGAAGGTGCCAGAAACGAGTTCTGTTGGTAGTTTTTACACTACCCCGGTAGGCAGCTGAAAGGCACCACAAAACTTGTTCTACCTGCTTTCTGGGCTGAGATGGGGAATCGCTGAATTTTGGACTCGGCTGGTGACAAAATGTTCCAAACACACCCCATGCACAACTCCACCGGGGAAGGTGCCAGAAACGAGTTCTGTTGGTAGTTTTTACACTACCCCGGTAGGCAGCTGAAAGGCACCACAAAACTTGTTCTACCTGCTTTCTGGGCTGAGATGGGGAATCGCTGAATTTTGGACTCGGCTGGTGACAAAATGTTCCAAACACACCCCATGCACAACTCCACCGGGGAAGGTGCCAGAAACGAGTTCTGTTGGTAGTTTTTACACTACCCCGGTAGGCAGCTGAAAGGCACCACAAAACTTGTTCTACCTGCTTTCTGGGCTGAGATGGGGAATCGCTGAATTTTGGACTCGGCTGGTGACAAAATGTTCCAAACACACCCCATGCACAACTCCACCGGGGAAGGTGCCAGAAACGAGTTCCGTTGGTAGTTTTTACACTACCCCGGTAGGCAGCTGAAAGGCACCACAAAACTTGTTCTACCTGCTTTCTGGGCTGAGATGGGGAATCGCTGAATTTTGGACTCGGCTGGTGACAAAATGTTCCAAACACACCCCATGCACAACTCCACCGGGGAAGGTGCCAGAAACGAGTTCTGTTGGTACTTTTTACACTACCCCGGTAGGCAGCTGAAAGGCACCACAAAACTTGTTCTACCTGCTTTCTGGGCTGAGATGGGGAATCGCTGAATTTTGGACTCGGCTGGTGACAAAATGTTCCAAACACACCCCATGCACAACTCCACCGGGGAAGGTGCCAGAAACGAGTTCTGTTGGTAGTTTTTACACTACCCCGGTAGGCAGCTGAAAGGCACCATAAAACCGGTTCTACCTGCTTTCTGGGCTGAGATGGGGAATCGCTGAATTTTGGACTCGGCTGGTGACAAAATGTTCAAAACACACCCCATGCACAACTCCACCGGGGAAGGTGCCAGAAACGAGTTCTGTTGGTAGTTTTTACACTACCCCGGTAGGCAGCTGAAAGGCACCACAAAACTTGTTCTACCTGCTTTCTGGGCTGAGATGGGGAATCGCTGAATTTTGGACTCGGCTGGTGACAAAATGTTCCAAACACACCCCATGCACAACTCCACCGGGGAAGGTGCCAGAAACGAGTTCTGTTGGTAGTTTTTACACTACCCCGGTAGGCACCTGAAAGGCACCACAAAACTTGTTCTACCTGCTTTCTGGGCTGAGATGGGGAATCGCTGAATTTTGGACTCGGCTGGTGACAAAATGTTCCAAACACACCCCATGCACAACTCCACCGGGGAAGGTGCCAGAAACGAGTTCTGTTGGTAGTTTTTACACTACCCCGGTAGGCAGCTGAAAGGCACCACAAAACTTGTTCTACCTGCTTTCTGGGCTGAGATGGGGAATCGCTGAATTTTGGACTCGGCTGGTGACAAAATGTTCCAAACACACCCCATGCACACCTCCACCGGGGAAGGTGCCAGAAACGAGTTCTGTTGGTAGTTTTTACACTACCCCGGTAGGCAGCTGAAAGGCACCACAAAACTTGTTCTACCTGCTTTCTGGGCTGAGATGGGGAATCGCTGAATTTTGGACTCGGCTGGTGACAAAATGTTCCAAACACACCCCATGCACAACTCCACCGGGGAAGGTGCCAGAAACGAGTTCTGTTGGTAGTTTTTACACTACCCCGGTAGGCAGCTGAAAGGCACCACAAAACTTGTTCTACCTGCTTTCTGGGCTGAGATGGGGAATCGCTGAATTTTGGACTCGGCTGGTGACAAAATGTTCCAAACACACCCCATGCACAACTCCACCGGGGAAGGTGCCAGAAACGAGTTCTGTTGGTAGTTTTTACACTACCCCGGTAGGCAGCTGAAAGGCACCACAAAACTTGTTCTACCTGCTTTCTGGGCTGAGATGGGGAATCGCTGAATTTTGGACTCGGCTGGTGACAAAATGTTCCAAACACACCCCATGCACAACTCCACCGGGGAAGGTGCCAGAAACGAGTTCTGTTGGTAGTTTTTACACTACCCCGGTAGGCAGCTGAAAGGCACCACAAAACTTGTTCTACCTGCTTTCTGGGCTGAGATGGGGAATCGCTGAATTTTGGACTCGGCTGGTGACAAAATGTTCCAAACACACCCCATGCACAACTCCACCGGGGAAGGTGCCAGAAACGAGTTCTGTTGGTAGTTTTTACACTACCCCGGTAGGCAGCTGAAAGGCACCACAAAACTTGTTCTACCTGCTTTCTGGGCTGAGATGGGGAATCGCTGAATTTTGGACTCGGCTGGTGACAAAATGTTCCAAACACACCCCATGCACAACTCCACCGGGGAAGGTGCCAGAAACGAGTTCTGTTGGTAGTTTTTACACTACCCCGGTAGGCAGCTGAAAGGCACCACAAAACTTGTTCTACCTGCTTTCTGGGCTGAGATGGGGAATCGCTGAATTTTGGACTCGGCTGGTGACAAAATGTTCCAAACACACCCCATGCACAACTCCACCGGGGAAGGTGCCAGAAACGAGTTCTGTTGGTAGTTTTTACACTACCCCGGTAGGCAGCTGAAAGGCACCACAAAACTTGTTCTACCTGCTTTCTGGGCTGAGATGGGGAATCGCTGAATTTTGGACTCGGCTGGTGACAAAATGTTCCAAACACACCCCATGCACAACTCCACCGGGGAAGGTGCCAGAAACGAGTTCCGTTGGTAGTTTTTACACTACCCCGGTAGGCAGCTGAAAGGCACCACAAAACTTGTTCTACCTGCTTTCTGGGCTGAGATGGGGAACGGCTGAATTTTGGACTCGGCTGGTAACAAAATGTTCCAAACACACCCCATGCACAACTCCACCGGGGAAGGTGCCAGAAACGAGTTCTGTTGGTAGTTTTTACACTACCCCGGTAGGCAGCTGAAAGGCACCACAAAACTTGTTCTACCTGCTTTCTGGGCTGAGATGGGGAATCGCTGAATTTTGGACTCGGCTGGTGACAAAATGTTCCAAACACACCCCATGCACAACTCCACCGGGGAAGGTGCCAGAAACGAGTTCTGTTGGTAGTTTTTACACTACCCCGGTAGGCAGCTGAAAGGCACCACAAAACTTGTTCTACCTGCTTTCTGGGCTGAGATGGGGAATCGCTGAATTTTGGACTCGGCTGGTGACAAAATGTTCCAAACACACCCCATGCACAACTCCACCGGGGAAGGTGCCAGAAACGAGTTCTGTTGGTAGTTTTTACACTACCCCGGTAGGCAGCTGAAAGGCACCACAAAACTTGTTCTACCTGCTTTCTGGGCTGAGATGGGGAATCGCTGAATTTTGGACTCGGCTGGTGACAAAATGTTCCAAACACACCCCATGCACAACTCCACCGGGGAAGGTGCCAGAAACGAGTTCTGTTGGTAGTTTTTACACTACCCCGGTAGGCAAGAGAAAGGCACCACAAAACTTGTTCTACCTGCTTTCTGGGCTGAGATGGGGAATCGCTGAATTTTGGACTCGGCTGGTGACAAAATGTTCCAAACACACCCCATGCACACCTCCACCGGGGAAGGTGCCAGAAACGAGTTCTGTTGGTAGTTTTTACACTACCCCGGTAGGCAGCTGAAAGGCACCACAAAACTTGTTCTACCTGCTTTCTGGGCTGAGATGGGGAATCGCTGAATTTTGGACTCGGCTGGTGACAAAATGTTCCAAACACACCCCATGCACAACTCCACCGGGGAAGGTGCCAGAAACGAGTTCTGTTGGTAGTTTTTACACTACCCCGGTAGGCAGCTGAAAGGCACCACAAAACTTGTTCTACCTGCTTTCTGGGCTGAGATGGGGAATCGCTGAATTTTGGACTCGGCTGGTGACAAAATGTTCCAAACACACCCCATGCACAACTCCACCGGGGAAGGTGCCAGAAACGAGTTCTGTTGGTAGTTTTTACACTACCCCGGTAGGCAGCTGAAAGGCACCACAAAACTTGTTCTACCTGCTTTCTGGGCTGAGATGGGGAATCGCTGAATTTTGGACTCGGCTGGTGACAAAATGTTCCAAACACACCCCATGCACACCTCCACCGGGGAAGGTGCCAGAAACGAGTTCTGTTGGTAGTTTTTACACTACCCCGGTAGGCAGCTGAAAGGCACCACAAAACTTGTTCTACCTGCTTTCTGGGCTGAGATGGGGAACGGCTGAATTTTGGACTCGGCTGGTAACAAAATGTTCCAAACACACCCCATGCACAACTCCACCGGGGAAGGTGCCAGAAACGAGTTCTGTTGGTAGTTTTTACACTACCCCGGTAGGCAGCTGAAAGGCACCACAAAACTTGTTCTACCTGCTTTCTGGGCTGAGATGGGGAATCGCTGAATTTTGGACTCGGCTGGTGACAAAATGTTCCAAACACACCCCATGCACAACTCCACCGGGCAAGGTGCCAGAAACGAGTTCTGTTGGTAGTTTTTACACTACCCCGGTAGGCAGCTGAAAGGCACCACAAAACTTGTTCTACCTGCTTTCTGGGCTGAGATGGGGAATCGCTGAATTTTGGACTCGGCTGGTGACAAAATGTTCCAAACACACCCCATGCACAACTCCACCGGGGAAGGTGCCAGAAACGAGTTCTGTTGGTAGTTTTTACACTACCCCGGTAGGCAGCTGAAAGGCACCACAAAACTTGTTCTACCTGCTTTCTGGGCTGAGATGGGGAATCGCTGAATTTTGGACTCGGCTGGTGACAAAATGTTCCAAACACACCCCATGCACAACTCCACCGGGGAAGGTGCCAGAAACGAGTTCTGTTGGTAGTTTTTACACTACCCCGGTAGGCAGCTGAAAGGCACCATAAAACCGGTTCTACCTGCTTTCTGGGCTGAGATGGGGAATTGCTGAATTTTGGACTCGGCTGGTGACAAAATGTTCCAAACACACCCCATGCACAACTCCACCGGGGAAGGTGCCAGAAACGAGTTCTGTTGGTAGTTTTTACACTACCCCGGTAGGCAGCTGAAAGGCACCACAAAACTTGTTCTACCTGCTTTCTGGGCTGAGATGGGGAATCGCTGAATTTTGGACTCGGCTGGTGACAAAATGTTCCAAACACACCCCATGCACAACTCCACCGGGGAAGGTGCCAGAAACGAGTTCTGTTGGTAGTTTTTACACTACCCCGGTAGGCAGCTGAAAGGCACCACAAAACTTGTTCTACCTGCTTTCTGGGCTGAGATGGGGAATCGCTGAATTTTGGACTCGGCTGGTGACAAAATGTTCCAAACACACCCCATGCACAACTCCACCGGGGAAGGTGCCAGAAACGAGTTCTGTTGGTAGTTTTTACACTACCCCGGTAGGCAGCTGAAAGGCACCACAAAAGTTGTTCTACCTGCTTTCTGGGCTGAGATGGGGAATCGCTGAATTTTGGACTCGGCTGCTGACAAAATGTTCCAAACACACCCCATGCACAACTCCACCGGGGAAGGTGCCAGAAACGAGTTCTGTTGGTAGTTTTTACACTACCCCGGTAGGCAGCTGAAAGGCACCACAAAACTTGTTCTACCTGCTTTCTGGGCTGAGATGGGGAATCGCTGAATTTTGGACTCGGCTGGTGACAAAATGTTCCAAACACACCCCATGCACAACTCCACCGGGGAAGGTGCCAGAAACGAGTTCTGTTGGTAGTTTTTACACTACCCCGGTAGGCAGCTGAAAGGCACCACAAAACTTGTTCTACCTGCTTTCTGGGCTGAGATGGGGAATCGCTGAATTTTGGACTCGGCTGGTGACAAAATGTTCCAAACACACCCCATGCACAACTCCACCGGGGAAGGTGCCAGAAACGAGTTCTGTTGGTAGTTTTTACACTACCCCGGTAGGCAGCTGAAAGGCACCACAAAACTTGTTCTACCTGCTTTCTGGGCTGAGATGGGGAATCGCTGAATTTTGGACTCGGCTGCTGACAAAATGTTCCAAACACACCCCATGCACAACTCCACCGGGGAAGGTGCCAGAAACGAGTTCTGTTGGTAGTTTTTACACTACCCCGGTAGGCAGCTGAAAGGCACCACAAAACTTGTTCTACCTGCTTTCTGGGCTGAGATGGGGAATCGCTGAATTTTGGACTCGGCTGGTGACAAAATGTTCCAAACACACCCCATGCACAACTCCACCGGGGAAGGTGCCAGAAACGAGTTCTGTTGGTAGTTTTTACACTACCCCGGTAGGCACCTGAAAGGCACCACAAAACTTGTTCTACCTGCTTTCTGGGCTGAGATGGGGAATCGCTGAATTTTGGACTCGGCTGGTGACAAAATGTTCCAAACACACCCCATGCACAACTCCACCGGGGAAGGTGCCAGAAACGAGTTCTGTTGGTAGTTTTTACACTACCCCGGTAGGCAGCTGAAAGGCACCACAAAACCGGTTCTACCTGCTTTCTGGGCTGAGATGGGGAATCGCTGAATTTTGGACTCGGCTGGTGACAAAATGTTCCAAACACACCCCATGCACAACTCCACCGGGGAAGGTGCCAGAAACGAGTTCTGTTGGTAGTTTTTACACTACCCCGGTAGGCAAGAGAAAGGCACCACAAAACTTGTTCTACCTGCTTTCTGGGCTGAGATGGGGAATCGCTGAATTTTGGACTCGGCTGGTGACAAAATGTTCCAAACACACCCCATGCACAACTCCACCGGGGAAGGTGCCAGAAACGAGTTCTGTTGGTAGTTTTTACACTACCCCGGTAGGCAGCTGAAAGGCACCACAAAACTTGTTCTACCTGCTTTCTGGGCTGAGATGGGGAATCGCTGAATTTTGGACTCGGCTGGTGACAAAATGTTCCAAACACACCCCATGCACAACTCCACCGGGGAAGGTGCCAGAAACGAGTTCTGTTGGTAGTTTTTACACTACCCCGGTAGGCAGCTGAAAGGCACCACAAAACTTGTTCTACCTGCTTTCTGGGCTGAGATGGGGAATCGCTGAATTTTGGACTCGGCTGCTGACAAAATGTTCCAAACACACCCCATGCACACCTCCACCGGGGAAGGTGCCAGAAACGAGTTCTGTTGGTAGTTTTTACACTACCCCGGTAGGCAGCTGAAAGGCACCACAAAACTTGTTGTACCTGCTTTCTGGGCTGAGATGGGGAACGGCTGAATTTTGGACTCGGCTGGTAACAAAATGTTCCAAACACACCCCATGCACAACTCCACCGGGGAAGGTGCCAGAAACGAGTTCTGTTGGTAGTTTTTACACTACCCCGGTAGGCAGCTGAAAGGCACCACAAAACTTGTTCTACCTGCTTTCTGGGCTGAGATGGGGAATCGCTGAATTTTGGACTCGGCTGGTGACAAAATGTTCCAAACACACCCCATGCACACCTCCACCGGGGAAGGTGCCAGAAACGAGTTCTGTTGGTAGTTTTTACACTACCCCGGTAGGCAGCTGAAAGGCACCACAAAACTTGTTCTACCTGCTTTCTGGGCTGAGATGGGAATCGCTGAATTTTGGACTCGGCTGGTGACAAAATGTTCCAAACACACCCCATGCACAACTCCACCGGGGAAGGTGCCAGAAACGAGTTCTGTTGGTAGTTTTTACACTACCCCGGTAGGCAGCTGAAAGGCACCACAAAACTTGTTCTACCTGCTTTCTGGGCTGAGATGGGGAATCGCTGAATTTTGGACTCGGCTGGTGACAAAATGTTCCAAACACACCCCATGCACAACTCCACCGGGGAAGGTGCCAGAAACGAGTTCTGTTGGTAGTTTTTACACTACCCCGGTAGGCAGCTGAAAGGCACCACAAAACTTGTTCTACCTGCTTTCTGGGCTGAGATGGGGAATCGCTGAATTTTGGACTCGGCTGGTGACAAAATGTTCCAAACACACCCCATGCACAACTCCACCGGGGAAGGTGCCAGAAACGAGTTCTGTTGGTACTTTTTACACTACCCCGGTAGGCAGCTGAAAGGCACCACAAAACTTGTTCTACCTGCTTTCTGGGCTGAGATGGGGAATCGCTGAATTTTGGACTCGGCTGGTGACAAAATGTTCCAAACACACCCCATGCACAACTCCACCGGGGAAGGTGCCAGAAACGAGTTCTGTTGGTAGTTTTTACACTACCCCGGTAGGCAGCTGAAAGGCACCATAAAACCGGTTCTACCTGCTTTCTGGGCTGAGATGGGGAATCGCTGAATTTTGGACTCGGCTGGTGACAAAATGTTCCAAACACACCCCATGCACAACTCCACCGGGGAAGGTGCCAGAAACGAGTTCTGTTGGTAGTTTTTACACTACCCCGGTAGGCAGCTGAAAGGCACCACAAAACTTGTTCTACCTGCTTTCTGGGCTGAGATGGGGAATCGCTGAATTTTGGACTCGGCTGGTGACAAAATGTTCCAAACACACCCCATGCACAACTCCACCGGGGAAGGTGCCAGAAAGGAGTTCTGTTGGTAGTTTTTACACTACCCCGGTAGGCAGCTGAAAGGCACCACAAAACTTGTTCTACCTGCTTTCTGGGCTGAGATGGGGAATCGCTGAGTTTTGGACTCGGCTGGTGACAAAATGTTCCAAACACACCCCATGCACAACTCCACCGGGGAAGGTGCCAGAAACGAGTTCTGTTGGTAGTTTTTACACTACCCCGGTAGGCAGCTGAAAGGCACCACAAAACTTGTTCTACCTGCTTTCTGGGCTGAGATGGGGAATCGCTGAATTTTGGACTCGGCTGCTGACAAAATGTTCCAAACACACCCCATGCACAACTCCACCGGGGAAGGTGCCAGAAACGAGTTCTGTTGGTAGTTTTTACACTACCCCGGTAGGCAGCTGAAAGGCACCACAAAACTTGTTCTACCTGCTTTCTGGGCTGAGATGGGGAATCGCTGAATTTTGGACTCGGCTGGTGACAAAATGTTCCAAACACACCCCATGCACAACTCCACCGGGGAAGGTGCCAGAAACGAGTTCTGTTGGTAGTTTTTACACTACCCCGGTAGGCAGCTGAAAGGCACCACAAAACTTGTTCTACCTGCTTTCTGGGCTGAGATGGGGAATCGCTGAATTTTGGACTCGGCTGCTGACAAAATGTTCCAAACACACCCCATGCACAACTCCACCGGGCAAGGTGCCAGAAACGAGTTCTGTTGGTAGTTTTTACACTACCCCGGTAGGCAGCTGAAAGGCACCACAAAACTTGTTCTACCTGCTTTCTGGGCTGAGATGGGGAATCGCTGAATTTTGGACTCGGCTGCTGACAAAATGTTCCAAACACACCCCATGCACACCTCCACCGGGGAAGGTGCCAGAAACGAGTTCTGTTGGTAGTTTTTACACTACCCCGGTAGGCAGCTGAAAGGCACCACAAAACTTGTTCTACCTGCTTTCTGGGCTGAGATGGGGAATCGCTGAATTTTGGACTCGGCTGCTGACAAAATGTTCCAAACACACCCCATGCACAACTCCACCGGGGAAGGTGCCAGAAACGAGTTCTGTTGGTAGTTTTTACACTACCCCGGTAGGCAGCTGAAAGGCACCACAAAACTTGTTCTACCTGCTTTCTGGGCTGAGATGGGGAATCGCTGAATTTTGGACTCGGCTGGTGACAAAATGTTCCAAACACACCCCATGCACAACTCCACCGGGGAAGGTGCCAGAAACGAGTTCTGTTGGTAGTTTTTACACTACCCCGGTAGGCAGCTGAAAGGCACCACAAAACTTGTTCTACCTGCTTTCTGGGCTGAGATGGGGAATCGCTGAATTTTGGACTCGGCTGGTGACAAAATGTTCCAAACACACCCCATGCACAACTCCACCGGGGAAGGTGCCAGAAACGAGTTCTGTTGGTAGTTTTTACACTACCCCGGTAGGCAGCTGAAAGGCACCACAAAACTTGTTCTACCTGCTTTCTGGGCTGAGATGGGGAATCGCTGAATTTTGGACTCGGCTGGTGACAAAATGTTCCAAACACACCCCATGCACAACTCCACCGGGGAAGGTGCCAGAAACGAGTTCTGTTGGTAGTTTTTACACTACCCCGGTAGGCAGCTGAAAGGCACCACAAAACTTGTTCTACCTGCTTTCTGGGCTGAGATGGGGAATCGCTGAATTTTGGACTCGGCTGGTGACAAAATGTTCCAAACACACCCCATGCACAACTCCACCGGGGAAGGTGCCAGAAACGAGTTCTGTTGGTAGTTTTTACACTACCCCGGTAGGCAGCTGAAAGGCACCACAAAACTTGTTCTACCTGCTTTCTGGGCTGAGATGGGGAATCGCTGAATTTTGGACTCGGCTGGTGACAAAATGTTCCAAACACACCCCATGCACAACTCCACCGGGGAAGGTGCCAGAAACGAGTTCTGTTGGTAGTTTTTACACTACCCCGGTAGGCAGCTGAAAGGCACCACAAAACTTGTTCTACCTGCTTTCTGGGCTGAGATGGGGAATCGCTGAATTTTGGACTCGGCTGCTGACAAAATGTTCCAAACACACCCCATGCACAACTCCACCGGGGAAGGTGCCAGAAACGAGTTCTGTTGGTAGTTTTTACACTACCCCGGTAGGCAGCTGAAAGGCACCACAAAA
This sequence comes from Falco cherrug, assembly GCF_023634085.1. Taxonomy (NCBI): domain Eukaryota; kingdom Metazoa; phylum Chordata; class Aves; order Falconiformes; family Falconidae; genus Falco; species Falco cherrug. Next base: position 109,086 of record NW_026599387.1, on the reverse strand, counting down.
CTTGTTCTACCTGCTTTCTGGGCTGAGATGGGGAATCGCTGAATTTTGGACTCGGCTGGTGACAAAATGTTCCAAACACACCCCATGCACAACTCCACCGGGGAAGGTGCCAGAAACGAGTTCTGTTGGTAGTTTTTACACTACCCCGGTAGGCAGCTGAAAGGCACCACAAAACTTGTTCTACCTGCTTTCTGGGCTGAGATGGGGAATCGCTGAATTTTGGACTCGGCTGGTGACAAAATGTTCCAAACACACCCCATGCACAACTCCACCGGGGAAGGTGCCAGAAACGAGTTCTGTTGGTAGTTTTTACACTACCTTGGTAGGCAGCTGAAAGGCACCACAAAACTTGTTCTACCTGCTTTCTGGGCTGAGATGGGGAATCGCTGAATTTTGGACTCGGCTGGTGACAAAATGTTCCAAACACACCCCATGCACAACTCCACCGGGGAAGGTGCCAGAAACGAGTTCTGTTGGTAGTTTTTACACTACCCCGGTAGGCAGCTGAAAGGCACCACAAAACTTGTTCTACCTGCTTTCTGGGCTGAGATGGGGAATCGCTGAATTTTGGACTCGGCTGGTGACAAAATGTTCCAAACACACCCCATGCACAACTCCACCGGGGAAGGTGCCAGAAACGAGTTCTGTTGGTAGTTTTTACACTACCCCGGTAGGCAGCTGAAAGGCACCACAAAACTTGTTCTACCTGCTTTCTGGGCTGAGATGGGGAATCGCTGAATTTTGGACTCGGCTGGTGACAAAATGTTCCAAACACACCCCATGCACAACTCCACCGGGGAAGGTGCCAGAAACGAGTTCTGTTGGTAGTTTTTACACTACCCCGGTAGGCAGCTGAAAGGCACCACAAAACTTGTTCTACCTGCTTTCTGGGCTGAGATGGGGAATCGCTGAATTTTGGACTCGGCTGGTGACAAAATGTTCCAAACACACCCCATGCACAACTCCACCGGGGAAGGTGCCAGAAACGAGTTCTGTTGGTAGTTTTTACACTACCCCGGTAGGCAAGAGAAAGGCACCACAAAACTTGTTCTACCTGCTTTCTGGGCTGAGATGGGGAATCGCTGAATTTTGGACTCGGCTGGTGACAAAATGTTCCAAACACACCCCATGCACAACTCCACCGGGGAAGGTGCCAGAAACGAGTTCTGTTGGTAGTTTTTACACTACCCCGGTAGGCAAGAGAAAGTCACCACAAAACTTGTTCTACCTGCTTTCTGGGCTGAGATGGGGAATCGCTGAATTTTGGACTCGGCTGGTGACAAAATGTTCCAAACACACCCCATGCACAACTCCACCGGGGAAGGTGCCAGAAACGAGTTCTGTTGGTAGTTTTTACACTACCCCGGTAGGCAGCTGAAAGGCACCACAAAACTTGTTCTACCTGCTTTCTGGGCTGAGATGGGGAATCGCTGAATTTTGGACTCGGCTGGTGACAAAATGTTCCAAACACACCCCATGCACAACTCCACCGGGGAAGGTGCCAGAAACGAGTTCTGTTGGTAGTTTTTACACTACCCCGGTAGGCAGCTGAAAGGCACCACAAAACTTGTTCTACCTGCTTTCTGGGCTGAGATGGGGAATCGCTGAATTTTGGACTCGGCTGCTGACAAAATGTTCCAAACACACCCCATGCACACCTCCACCGGGGAAGGTGCCAGAAACGAGTTCTGTTGGTAGTTTTTACACTACCCCGGTAGGCAGCTGAAAGGCACCACAAAACTTGTTCTACCTGCTTTCTGGGCTGAGATGGGGAATCGCTGAATTTTGGACTCGGCTGGTGACAAAATGTTCCAAACACACCCCATGCACAACTCCACCGGGGAAGGTGCCAGAAACGAGTTCCGTTGGTAGTTTTTACACTACCCCGGTAGGCAGCTGAAAGGCACCACAAAACTTGTTCTACCTGCTTTCTGGGCTGAGATGGGGAACGGCTGAATTTTGGACTCGGCTGGTAACAAAATGTTCCAAACACACCCCATGCACAACTCCACCGGGGAAGGTGCCAGAAACGAGTTCTGTTGGTAGTTTTTACACTACCCCGGTAGGCAGCTGAAAGGCACCACAAAACTTGTTCTACCTGCTTTCTGGGCTGAGATGGGGAATCGCTGAATTTTGGACTCGGCTGGTGACAAAATGTTCCAAACACACCCCATGCACAACTCCACCGGGGAAGGTGCCAGAAACGAGTTCTGTTGGTAGTTTTTACACTACCCCGGTAGGCAGCTGAAAGGCACCACAAAACTTGTTCTACCTGCTTTCTGGGCTGAGATGGGGAATCGCTGAATTTTCGACTCGGCTGGTGACAAAATGTTCCAAACACACCCCATGCACACCTCCACCGGGGAAGGTGCCAGAAACGAGTTCTGTTGGTAGTTTTTACACTACCCCGGTAGGCAGCTGAAAGGCACCACAAAACTTGTTCTACCTGCTTTCTGGGCTGAGATGGGGAATCGCTGAATTTTGGACTCGGCTGGTGACAAAATGTTCCAAACACACCCCATGCACAACTCCACCGGGGAAGGTGCCAGAAAGGAGTTCTGTTGGTAGTTTTTACACTACCCCGGTAGGCAGCTGAAAGGCACCACAAAACTTGTTCTACCTGCTTTCTGGGCTGAGATGGGGAATCGCTGAATTTTGGACTCGGCTGCTGACAAAATGTTCCAAACACACCCCATGCACACCTCCACCGGGGAAGGTGCCAGAAACGAGTTCTGTTGGTAGTTTTTACACTACCCCGGTAGGCAGCTGAACAGCTGAAAGGCACCATAAAACCAGTTCTACCTGCTTTCTGGGCTGAGATGGGGAATCGCTGAATTTTGGACTCGGCTGGTGACAAAATGTTCCAAACACACCCCATGCACAACTCCACCGGGGAAGGTGCCAGAAACGAGTTCCGTTGGTAGTTTTTACACTACCCCGGTAGGCAGCTGAAAGGCACCACAAAACTTGTTCTACCTGCTTTCTGGGCTGAGATGGGGAATCGCTGAATTTTGGACTCGGCTGGTAACAAAATGTTCCAAACACACCCCATGCACAACTCCACCGGGGAAGGTGCCAGAAACGAGTTCTGTTGGTAGTTTTTACACTACCCCGGTAGGCAGCTGAAAGGCACCACAAAACTTGTTCTACCTGCTTTCTGGGCTGAGATGGGGAATCGCTGAATTTTGGACTCGGCTGGTGACAAAATGTTCCAAACACACCCCATGCACAACTCCACCGGGGAAGGTGCCAGAAACGAGTTCCGTTGGTAGTTTTTACACTACCCCGGTAGGCAGCTGAAAGGCACCACAAAACTTGTTCTACCTGCTTTCTGGGCTGAGATGGGGAACGGCTGAATTTTGGACTCGGCTGGTAACAAAATGTTCCAAACACACCCCATGCACAACTCCACCGGGGAAGGTGCCAGAAACGAGTTCTGTTGGTAGTTTTTACACTACCCCGGTAGGCAGCTGAAAGGCACCACAAAACTTGTTCTACCTGCTTTCTGGGCTGAGATGGGGAATCGCTGAATTTTGGACTCGGCTGCTGACAAAATGTTCCAAACACACCCCATGCACAACTCCACCGGGGAAGGTGCCAGAAACGAGTTCTGTTGGTAGTTTTTACACTACCCCGGTAGGCACCTGAAAGGCACCACAAAACTTGTTCTACCTGCTTTCTGGGCTGAGATGGGGAATCGCTGAATTTTGGACTCGGCTGGTGACAAAATGTTCCAAACACACCCCATGCACACCTCCACCGGGGAAGGTGCCAGAAACGAGTTCTGTTGGTAGTTTTTACACTACCCCGGTAGGCAGCTGAAAGGCACCACAAAACTTGTTCTACCTGCTTTCTGGGCTGAGATGGGGAATCGCTGAATTTTGGACTCGGCTGGTGACAAAATGTTCCAAACACACCCCATGCACAACTCCACCGGGGAAGGTGCCAGAAAGGAGTTCTGTTGGTAGTTTTTACACTACCCCGGTAGGCAGCTGAAAGGCACCACAAAACTTGTTCTACCTGCTTTCTGGGCTGAGATGGGGAATCGCTGAATTTTGGACTCGGCTGGTGACAAAATGTTCCAAACACACCCCATGCACACCTCCACCGGGGAAGGTGCCAGAAACGAGTTCTGTTGGTAGTTTTTACACTACCCCGGTAGGCAGCTGAAAGGCACCATAAAACCAGTTCTACCTGCTTTCTGGGCTGAGATGGGGAATCGCTGAATTTTGGACTCGGCTGGTGACAAAATGTTCCAAACACACCCCATGCACACCTCCACCGGGGAAGGTGCCAGAAACGAGTTCTGTTGGTAGTTTTTACACTACCCCGGTAGGCAGCTGAAAGGCACCACAAAACTTGTTCTACCTGCTTTCTGGGCTGAGATGGGGAATCGCTGAATTTTGGACTCGGCTGGTGACAAAATGTTCCAAACACACCCCATGCACAACTCCACCGGGGAAGGTGCCAGAAACGAGTTCTGTTGGTAGTTTTTACACTACCCCGGTAGGCAGCTGAAAGGCACCACAAAACTTGTTCTACCTGCTTTCTGGGCTGAGATGGGGAATCGCTGAATTTTGGACTCGGCTGGTGACAAAATGTTCCAAACACACCCCATGCACAACTCCACCGGGGAAGGTGCCAGAAACGAGTTCTGTTGGTAGTTTTTACACTACCCCGGTAGGCAGCTGAAAGGCACCACAAAACTTGATCTACCTGCTTTCTGGGCTGAGATGGGGAATCGCTGAATTTTGGACTCGGCTGCTGACAAAATGTTCCAAACACACCCCATGCACACCTCCACCGGGGAAGGTGCCAGAAACGAGTTCTGTTGGTAGTTTTTACACTACCCCGGTAGGCAGCTGAAAGGCACCACAAAACTTGTTCTACCTGCTTTCTGGGCTGAGATGGGGAATCGCTGAATTTTGGACTCGGCTGGTGACAAAATGTTCCAAACACACCCCATGCACAACTCCACCGGGGAAGGTGCCAGAATCGAGTTCCGTTGGTAGTTTTTACACTACCCCGGTAGGCAGCTGAAAGGCACCACAAAACTTGTTCTACCTGCTTTCTGGGCTGAGATGGGGAATCGCTGAATTTTGGACTCGGCTGGTGACAAAATGTTCCAAACACACCCCATGCACAACTCCACCGGGGAAGGTGCCAGAAACGAGTTCTGTTGGTAGTTTTTACACTACTCCGGTAGGCAGCTGAAAGGCACCACAAAACTTGTTCTACCTGCTTTCTGGGCTGAGATGGGGAATCGCTGAATTTTGGACTCGGCTGCTGACAAAATGTTCCAAACACACCCCATGCACAACTCCACCGGGGAAGGTGCCAGAAACGAGTTCTGTTGGTAGTTTTTACACTACCCCGGTAGGCAAGAGAAAGGCACCACAAAACTTGTTCTACCTGCTTTCTGGGCTGAGATGGGGAATCGCTGAATTTTCGACTCGGCTGGTGACAAAATGTTCCAAACACACCCCATGCACAACTCCACCGGGGAAGGTGCCAGAAACGAGTTCCGTTGGTAGTTTTTACACTACCCCGGTAGGCAGCTGAAAGGCACCACAAAACTTGTTCTACCTGCTTTCTGGGCTGAGATGGGGAACGGCTGAATTTTGGACTCGGCTGGTAACAAAATGTTCCAAACACACCCCATGCACAACTCCACCGGGGAAGGTGCCAGAAACGAGTTCTGTTGGTAGTTTTTACACTACCCCGGTAGGCAGCTGAAAGGCACCACAAAACTTGTTCTACCTGCTTTCTGGGCTGAGATGGGGAATTGCTGAATTTTGGACTCGGCTGGTGACAAAATGTTCCAAACACACCCCATGCACACCTCCACCGGGGAAGGTGCCAGAAAGGAGTTCTGTTGGTAGTTTTTACACTACCCCGGTAGGCAGCTGAAAGGCACCACAAAACTTCTTCTACCTGCTTTCTGGGCTGAGATGGGGAATCGCTGAATTTTGGACTCGGCTGGTGACAAAATGTTCCAAACACACCCCATGCACAACTCCACCGGGGAAGGTGCCAGAAACGAGTTCTGTTGGTAGTTTTTACACTACCCCGGTAGGCAGCTGAAAGGCACCACAAAACTTGTTCTACCTGCTTTCTGGGCTGAGATGGGGAATCACTGAATTTTGGACTCGGCTGGTGACAAAATGTTCCAAACACACCCCATGCACAACTCCACCGGGGAAGGTGCCAGAATCGAGTTCCGTTGGTAGTTTTTACACTACCCCGGTAGGCAGCTGAAAGGCACCACAAAACTTGTTCTACCTGCTTTCTGGGCTGAGATGGGGAATCGCTGAATTTTGGACTCGGCTGGTGACAAAATGTTCCAAACACACCCCATGCACAACTCCACCGGGGAAGGTGCCAGAAACGAGTTCTGTTGGTAGTTTTTACACTACTCCGGTAGGCAGCTGAAAGGCACCACAAAACTTGTTCTACCTGCTTTCTGGGCTGAGATGGGGAATCGCTGAATTTTGGACTCGGCTGCTGACAAAATGTTCCAAACACACCCCATGCACAACTCCACCGGGGAAGGTGCCAGAAAGGAGTTCTGTTGGTAGTTTTTACACTACCCCGGTAGGCAGCTGAAAGGCACCACAAAACTTGTTCTACCTGCTTTCTGGGCTGAGATGGGGAATCGCTGAATTTTGGACTCGGCTGGTGACAAAATGTTCCAAACACACCCCATGCACACCTCCACCGGGGAAGGTGCCAGAAACGAGTTCTGTTGGTAGTTTTTACACTACCCCGGTAGGCAGCTGAAAGGCACCATAAAACCAGTTCTACCTGCTTTCTGGGCTGAGATGGGGAATCGCTGAATTTTGGACTCGGCTGGTGACAAAATGTTCCAAACACACCCCATGCACACCTCCACCGGGGAAGGTGCCAGAAACGAGTTCTGTTGGTAGTTTTTACACTACCCCGGTAGGCAGCTGAAAGGCACCACAAAACTTGTTCTACCTGCTTTCTGGGCTGAGATGGGGAATCGCTGAATTTTGGACTCGGCTGGTGACAAAATGTTCCAAACACACCCCATGCACAACTCCACCGGGGAAGGTGCCAGAAACGAGTTCTGTTGGTAGTTTTTACACTACCCCGGTAGGCAGCTGAAAGGCACCACAAAACTTGTTCTACCTGCTTTCTGGGCTGAGATGGGGAATCGCTGAATTTTGGACTCGGCTGGTGACAAAATGTTCCAAACACACCCCATGCACAACTCCACCGGGGAAGGTGCCAGAAACGAGTTCCGTTGGTAGTTTTTACACTACCCCGGTAGGCAGCTGAAAGGCACCACAAAACTTGTTCTACCTGCTTTCTGGGCTGAGATGGGGAACGGCTGAATTTTGGACTCGGCTGGTAACAAAATGTTCCAAACACACCCCATGCACAACTCCACCGGGGAAGGTGCCAGAAACGAGTTCTGTTGGTAGTTTTTACACTACCCCGGTAGGCAGCTGAAAGGCACCACAAAACTTGTTCTACCTGCTTTCTGGGCTGAGATGGGGAATTGCTGAATTTTGGACTCGGCTGGTGACAAAATGTTCCAAACACACCCCATGCACACCTCCACCGGGGAAGGTGCCAGAAAGGAGTTCTGTTGGTAGTTTTTACACTACCCCGGTAGGCAGCTGAAAGGCACCACAAAACTTCTTCTACCTGCTTTCTGGGCTGAGATGGGGAATCGCTGAATTTTGGACTCGGCTGGTGACAAAATGTTCCAAACACACCCCATGCACAACTCCACCGGGGAAGGTGCCAGAAACGAGTTCTGTTGGTAGTTTTTACACTACCCCGGTAGGCAGCTGAAAGGCACCACAAAACTTGTTCTACCTGCTTTCTGGGCTGAGATGGGGAATCACTGAATTTTGGACTCGGCTGGTGACAAAATGTTCCAAACACACCCCATGCACAACTCCACCGGGGAAGGTGCCAGAATCGAGTTCCGTTGGTAGTTTTTACACTACCCCGGTAGGCAGCTGAAAGGCACCACAAAACTTGTTCTACCTGCTTTCTGGGCTGAGATGGGGAACGGCTGAATTTTGGACTCGGCTGGTAACAAAATGTTCCAAACACACCCCATGCACAACTCCACCGGGGAAGGTGCCAGAAACGAGTTCTGTTGGTAGTTTTTACACTACCCCGGTAGGCAGCTGAAAGGCACCACAAAACTTGTTCTACCTGCTTTCTGGGCTGAGATGGGGAATTGCTGAATTTTGGACTCGGCTGGTGACAAAATGTTCCAAACACACCCCATGCACACCTCCACCGGGGAAGGTGCCAGAAAGGAGTTCTGTTGGTAGTTTTTACACTACCCCGGTAGGCAGCTGAAAGGCACCACAAAACTTCTTCTACCTGCTTTCTGGGCTGAGATGGGGAATCGCTGAATTTTGGACTCGGCTGGTGACAAAATGTTCCAAACACACCCCATGCACAACTCCACCGGGGAAGGTGCCAGAAACGAGTTCTGTTGGTAGTTTTTACACTACCCCGGTAGGCAGCTGAAAGGCACCACAAAACTTGTTCTACCTGCTTTCTGGGCTGAGATGGGGAATCACTGAATTTTGGACTCGGCTGGTGACAAAATGTTCCAAACACACCCCATGCACAACTCCACCGGGGAAGGTGCCAGAATCGAGTTCCGTTGGTAGTTTTTACACTACCCCGGTAGGCAGCTGAAAGGCACCACAAAACTTGTTCTACCTGCTTTCTGGGCTGAGATGGGGAATCGCTGAATTTTGGACTCGGCTGGTGACAAAATGTTCCAAACACACCCCATGCACAACTCCACCGGGGAAGGTGCCAGAAACGAGTTCTGTTGGTAGTTTTTACACTACTCCGGTAGGCAGCTGAAAGGCACCACAAAACTTGTTCTACCTGCTTTCTGGGCTGAGATGGGGAATCGCTGAATTTTGGACTCGGCTGCTGACAAAATGTTCCAAACACACCCCATGCACAACTCCACCGGGGAAGGTGCCAGAAAGGAGTTCTGTTGGTAGTTTTTACACTACCCCGGTAGGCAGCTGAAAGGCACCACAAAACTTGTTCTACCTGCTTTCTGGGCTGAGATGGGGAATCGCTGAATTTTGGACTCGGCTGGTGACAAAATGTTCCAAACACACCCCATGCACACCTCCACCGGGGAAGGTGCCAGAAACGAGTTCTGTTGGTAGTTTTTACACTACCCCGGTAGGCAGCTGAAAGGCACCATAAAACCAGTTCTACCTGCTTTCTGGGCTGAGATGGGGAATCGCTGAATTTTGGACTCGGCTGGTGACAAAATGTTCCAAACACACCCCATGCACACCTCCACCGGGGAAGGTGCCAGAAACGAGTTCTGTTGGTAGTTTTTACACTACCCCGGTAGGCAGCTGAAAGGCACCACAAAACTTGTTCTACCTGCTTTCTGGGCTGAGATGGGGAATCGCTGAATTTTGGACTCGGCTGGTGACAAAATGTTCCAAACACACCCCATGCACAACTCCACCGGGGAAGGTGCCAGAAACGAGTTCTGTTGGTAGTTTTTACACTACCCCGGTAGGCAGCTGAAAGGCACCACAAAACTTGTTCTACCTGCTTTCTGGGCTGAGATGGGGAATCGCTGAATTTTGGACTCGGCTGGTGACAAAATGTTCCAAACACACCCCATGCACAACTCCACCGGGGAAGGTGCCAGAAACGAGTTCTGTTGGTAGTTTTTACACTACCCCGGTAGGCAGCTGAAAGGCACCACAAAACTTGATCTACCTGCTTTCTGGGCTGAGATGGGGAATCGCTGAATTTTGGACTCGGCTGCTGACAAAATGTTCCAAACACACCCCATGCACACCTCCACCGGGGAAGGTGCCAGAAACGAGTTCTGTTGGTAGTTTTTACACTACCCCGGTAGGCAGCTGAAAGGCACCACAAAACTTGTTCTACCTGCTTTCTGGGCTGAGATGGGGAATCGCTGAATTTTGGACTCGGCTGGTGACAAAATGTTCCAAACACACCCCATGCACAACTCCACCGGGGAAGGTGCCAGAATCGAGTTCCGTTGGTAGTTTTTACACTACCCCGGTAGGCAGCTGAAAGGCACCACAAAACTTGTTCTACCTGCTTTCTGGGCTGAGATGGGGAATCGCTGAATTTTGGACTCGGCTGGTGACAAAATGTTCCAAACACACCCCATGCACAACTCCACCGGGGAAGGTGCCAGAAACGAGTTCTGTTGGTAGTTTTTACACTACTCCGGTAGGCAGCTGAAAGGCACCACAAAACTTGTTCTACCTGCTTTCTGGGCTGAGATGGGGAATCGCTGAATTTTGGACTCGGCTGCTGACAAAATGTTCCAAACACACCCCATGCACAACTCCACCGGGGAAGGTGCCAGAAACGAGTTCTGTTGGTAGTTTTTACACTACCCCGGTAGGCAAGAGAAAGGCACCACAATACTTGTTCTACCTGCTTTCTGGGCTGAGATGGGGAATCGCTGAATTTTCGACTCGGCTGGTGACAAAATGTTCCAAACACACCCCATGCACAACTCCACCGGGGAAGGTGCCAGAAAGGAGTTCTGTTGGTAGTTTTTACACTACCCCGGTAGGCAGCTGAAAGGCACCACAAAACTTGTTCTACCTGCTTTCTGGGCTGAGATGGGGAACGGCTGAATTTTGGACTCGGCTGGTAACAAAATGTTCCAAACACACCCCATGCACAACTCCACCGGGGAAGGTGCCAGAAACGAGTTCTGTTGGTAGTTTTTACACTACCCCGGTAGGCAGCTGAAAGGCACCACAAAACTTGTTCTACCTGCTTTCTGGGCTGAGATGGGGAATTGCTGAATTTTGGACTCGGCTGGTGACAAAATGTTCCAAACACACCCCATGCACACCTCCACCGGGGAAGGTGCCAGAAAGGAGTTCTGTTGGTAGTTTTTACACTACCCCGGTAGGCAGCTGAAAGGCACCACAAAACTTCTTCTACCTGCTTTCTGGGCTGAGATGGGGAATCGCTGAATTTTGGACTCGGCTGGTGACAAAATGTTCCAAACACACCCCATGCACAACTCCACCGGGGAAGGTGCCAGAAACGAGTTCTGTTGGTAGTTTTTACACTACCCCGGTAGGCAGCTGAAAGGCACCACAAAACTTGTTCTACCTGCTTTCTGGGCTGAGATGGGGAATCGCTGAATTTTGGACTCGGCTGGTGACAAAATGTTCCAAACACACCCCATGCACAACTCCACCGGGGAAGGTGCCAGAATCGAGTTCCGTTGGTAGTTTTTACACTACCCCGGTAGGCAGCTGAAAGGCACCACAAAACTTGTTCTACCTGCTTTCTGGGCTGAGATGGGGAATCGCTGAATTTTGGACTCGGCTGGTGACAAAATGTTCCAAACACACCCCATGCACAACTCCACCGGGGAAGGTGCCAGAAACGAGTTCTGTTGGTAGTTTTTACACTACTCCGGTAGGCAGCTGAAAGGCACCACAAAACTTGTTCTACCTGCTTTCTGGGCTGAGATGGGGAATCGCTGAATTTTGGACTCGGCTGCTGACAAAATGTTCCAAACACACCCCATGCACAACTCCACCGGGGAAGGTGCCAGAAACGAGTTCTGTTGGTAGTTTTTACACTACCCCGGTAGGCAAGAGAAAGGCACCACAAAACTTGTTCTACCTGCTTTCTGGGCTGAGATGGGGAATCGCTGAATTTTGGACTCGGCTGGTGACAAAATGTTCCAAACACACCCCATGCACAACTCCACCGGGGAAGGTGCCAGAAACGAGTTCTGTTGGTAGTTTTTACACTACCCCGGTAGGCAGCTGAAAGGCACCACAAAACTTGTTCTACCTGCTTTCTGGGCTGAGATGGGGAATCGCTGAATTTTGGACTCGGCTGGTGACAAAATGTTCCAAACACACCCCATGCACAACTCCACCGGGGAAGGTGCCAGAATCGAGTTCCGTTGGTAGTTTTTACACTACCCCGGTAGGCAGCTGAAAGGCACCACAAAACTTGTTCTACCTGCTTTCTGGGCTGAGATGGGGAATCGCTGAATTTTGGACTCGGCTGGTGACAAAATGTTCCAAACACACCCCATGCACAACTCCACCGGGGAAGGTGCCAGAAACGAGTTCTGTTGGTAGTTTTTACACTACTCCGGTAGGCAGCTGAAAGGCACCACAAAACTTGTTCTACCTGCTTTCTGGGCTGAGATGGGGAATCGCTGAATTTTGGACTCGGCTGCTGACAAAATGTTCCAAACACACCCCATGCACAACTCCACCGGGGAAGGTGCCAGAAACGAGTTCTGTTGGTAGTTTTTACACTACCCCGGTAGGCAAGAGAAAGGCACCACAAAACTTGTTCTACCTGCTTTCTGGGCTGAGATGGGGAATCGCTGAATTTTGGACTCGGCTGGTGACAAAATGTTCCAAACACACCCCATGCACAACTCCACCGGGGAAGGTGCCAGAAACGAGTTCCGTTGGTAGTTTTTACACTACCCCGGTAGGCAGCTGAAAGGCACCACAAAACTTGTTCTACCTGCTTTCTGGGCTGAGATGGGGAACGGCTGAATTTTGGACTCGGCTGGTAACAAAATGTTCCAAACACACCCCATGCACAACTCCACCGGGGAAGGTGCCAGAAACGAGTTCTGTTGGTAGTTTTTACACTACCCCGGTAGGCAGCTGAAAGGCACCACAAAACTTGTTCTACCTGCTTTCTGGGCTGAGATGGGGAATTGCTGAATTTTGGACTCGGCTGCTGACAAAATGTTCCAAACACACCCCATGCACAACTCCACCGGGGAAGGTGCCAGAAAGGAGTTCTGTTGGTAGTTTTTACACTACCCCGGTAGGCAGCTGAAAGGCACCACAAAACTTCTTCTACCTGCTTTCTGGGCTGAGATGGGGAATCGCTGAATTTTGGACTCGGCTGGTGACAAAATGTTCCAAACACACCCCATGCACACCTCCACCGGGGAAGGTGCCAGAAACGAGTTCTGTTGGTAGTTTTTACACTACCCCGGTAGGCAGCTGAAAGGCACCATAAAACCAGTTCTACCTGCTTTCTGGGCTGAGATGGGGAATCGCTGAATTTTGGACTCGGCTGCTGACAAAATGTTCCAAACACACCCCATGCACACCTCCACCGGGGAAGGTGCCAGAAACGAGTTCTGTTGGTAGTTTTTACACTACCCCGGTAGGCAGCTGAAAGGCACCACAAAACTTGTTCTACCTGCTTTCTGGGCTGAGATGGGGAATCGCTGAATTTTGGACTCGGCTGGTGACAAAATGTTCCAAACACACCCCATGCACAACTCCACCGGGGAAGGTGCCAGAAACGAGTTCTGTTGGTAGTTTTTACACTACCCCGGTAGGCAGCTGAAAGGCACCACAAAACTTGTTCTACCTGCTTTCTGGGCTGAGATGGGGAATCGCTGAATTTTGGACTCGGCTGGTGACAAAATGTTCCAAACACACCCCATGCACAACTCCACCGGGGAAGGTGCCAGAAACGAGTTCTGTTGGTAGTTTTTACACTACCCCGGTAGGCAGCTGAAAGGCACCACAAAACTTGTTCTACCTGCTTTCTGGGCTGAGATGGGGAATCGCTGAATTTTGGACTCGGCTGCTGACAAAATGTTCCAAACACACCCCATGCACACCTCCACCGGGGAAGGTGCCAGAAACGAGTTCTGTTGGTAGTTTTTACACTACCCCGGTAGGCAGCTGAAAGGCACCACAAAACTTGTTCTACCTGCTTTCTGGGCTGAGATGGGGAATCGCTGAATTTTGGACTCGGCTGGTGACAAAATGTTCCAAACACACCCCATGCACAACTCCACCGGGGAAGGTGCCAGAATCGAGTTCCGTTGGTAGTTTTTACACTACCCCGGTAGGCAGCTGAAAGGCACCACAAAACTTGTTCTACCTGCTTTCTGGGCTGAGATGGGGAATCGCTGAATTTTGGACTCGGCTGGTGACAAAATGTTCCAAACACACCCCATGCACAACTCCACCGGGGAAGGTGCCAGAAACGAGTTCTGTTGGTAGTTTTTACACTACTCCGGTAGGCAGCTGAAAGGCACCACAAAACTTGTTCTACCTGCTTTCTGGGCTGAGATGGGGAATCGCTGAATTTTGGACTCGGCTGCTGACAAAATGTTCCAAACACACCCCATGCACAACTCCACCGGGGAAGGTGCCAGAAACGAGTTCTGTTGGTAGTTTTTACACTACCCCGGTAGGCAAGAGAAAGGCACCACAAAACTTGTTCTACCTGCTTTCTGGGCTGAGATGGGGAATCGCTGAATTTTGGACTCGGCTGGTGACAAAATGTTCCAAACACACCCCATGCACAACTCCACCGGGGAAGGTGCCAGAAACGAGTTCCGTTGGTAGTTTTTACACTACCCCGGTAGGCAGCTGAAAGGCACCACAAAACTTGTTCTACCTGCTTTCTGGGCTGAGATGGGGAACGGCTGAATTTTGGACTCGGCTGGTAACAAAATGTTCCAAACACACCCCATGCACAACTCCACCGGGGAAGGTGCCAGAAACGAGTTCTGTTGGTAGTTTTTACACTACCCCGGTAGGCAGCTGAAAGGCACCACAAAACTTGTTCTACCTGCTTTCTGGGCTGAGATGGGGAATTGCTGAATTTTGGACTCGGCTGGTGACAAAATGTTCCAAACACACCCCATGCACAACTCCACCGGGGAAGGTGCCAGAAAGGAGTTCTGTTGGTAGTTTTTACACTACCCCGGTAGGCAGCTGAAAGGCACCACAAAACCGCTTCTACCTGCTTTCTGGGCTGAGATGGGGAATCGCTGAATTTTGGACTCGGCTGGTGACAAAATGTTCCAAACACACCCCATGCACAACTCCACCGGGGAAGGTGCCAGAAACGAGTTCTGTTGGTAGTTTTTACACTACCCCGGTAGGCAGCTGAAAGGCACCACAAAACTTGTTCTACCTGCTTTCTGGGCTGAGATGGGGAATCGCTGAATTTTGGACTCGGCTGGTGACAAAATGTTCCAAACACACCCCATGCACAACTCCACCGGGGAAGGTGCCAGAAACGAGTTCTGTTGGTAGTTTTTACACTACCCCGGTAGGCAGCTGAAAGGCACCACAAAACTTGTTCTACCTGCTTTCTGGGCTGAGATGGGGAATCGCTGAATTTTGGACTCGGCTGGTGACAAAATGTTCCAAACACACCCCATGCACAACTCCACCGGGGAAGGTGCCAGAAACGAGGTCTGTTGGTAGTTTTTACACTACCCCGGTAGGCAGCTGAAAGGCACCACAAAACTTGTTCTACCTGCTTTCTGGGCTGAGATGGGGAATCGCTGAATTTTGGACTCGGCTGGTGACAAAATGTTCCAAACACACCCCATGCACAACTCCACCGGGGAAGGTGCCAGAAACGAGTTCTGTTGGTAGTTTTTACACTACCCCGGTAGGCAGCTGAAAGGCACCACAAAACTTGTTCTACCTGCTTTCTGGGCTGTGATGGGGAATCGCTGAATTTTGGACTCGGCTGGTGACAAAATGTTCCAAACACACCCCATGCACAACTCCACCGGGGAAGGTGCCAGAAACGAGTTCTGTTGGTAGTTTTTACACTACCCCGGTAGGCAGCTGAAAGGCACCACAAAACTTGTTCTACCTGCTTTCTGGGCTGAGATGGGGAATCGCTGAATTTTGGACTCGGCTGGTGACAAAATGTTCCAAACACACCCCATGCACAACTCCACCGGGGAAGGTGCCAGAAAGGAGTTCTGTTGGTAGTTTTTACACTACCCCGGTAGGCAAGAGAAAGGCACCACAAAACTTGTTCTACCTGCTTTCTGGGCTGAGATGGGGAATCGCTGAATTTTGGACTCGGCTGGTGACAAAATGTTCCAAACACACCCCATGCACAACTCCACCGGGGAAGGTGCCAGAAAGGAGTTCTGTTGGTAGTTTTTACACTACCCCGGTAGGCAAGAGAAAGGCACCACAAAACTTGTTCTACCTGCTTTCTGGGCTGAGATGGGGAATCGCTGAATTTTGGACTCGGCTGGTGACAAAATGTTCCAAACACACCCCATGCACAACTCCACCGGGGAAGGTGCCAGAAACGAGTTCTGTTGGTAGTTTTTACACTACCCCGGTAGGCAGCTGAAAGGCACCACAAAAGTTTTTCTACCTGCTTTCTGGGCTGAGATGGGGAATCGCTGAATTTTGGACTCGGCTGGTGACAAAATGTTCCAAACACACCCCATGCACAACTCCACCGGGGAAGGTGCCAGAAACGAGTTCTGTTGGTAGTTTTTACACTACCCCGGTAGGCAGCTGAAAGGCACCACAAAAGTTGTTCTACCTGCTTTCTGGGCTGAGATGGGGAATCGCTGAATTTTGGACTCGGCTGCTGACAAAATGTTCCAAACACACCCCATGCACAACTCCACCGGGGAAGGTGCCAGAAACGAGTTCTGTTGGTAGTTTTTACACTACCCCGGTAGGCAGCTGAAAGGCACCACAAAACTTGTTCTACCTGCTTTCTGGGCTGAGATGGGGAATCGCTGAATTTTGGACTCGGCTGGTGACAAAATGTTCCAAACACACCCCATGCACAACTCCACCGGGGAAGGTGCCAGAAACGAGTTCTGTTGGTAGTTTTTACACTACCCCGGTAGGCAGCTGAAAGGCACCATAAAACCGCTTCTACCTGCTTTCTGGGCTGAGATGGGGAATCGCTGAATTTTGGACTCGGCTGGTGACAAAATGTTCCAAACACACCCCATGCACAACTCCACCGGGGAAGGTGCCAGAAAGGAGTTCTGTTGGTAGTTTTTACACTACCCCGGTAGGCAGCTGAAAGGCACCACAAAACTTGTTCTACCTGCTTTCTGGGCTGAGATGGGGAATCGCTGAATTTTGGACTCGGCTGGTGACAAAATGTTCCAAACACACCCCATGCACAACTCCACCGGGGAAGGTGCCAGAAACGAGTTCTGTTGGTAGTTTTTACACTACCCCGGTAGGCAAGAGAAAGGCACCACAAAACTTGTTCTACCTGCTTTCTGGGCTGAGATGGGGAATCGCTGAATTTTGGACTTGGCTGGTGACAAAATGTTCCAAACACACCCCATGCACAACTCCACCGGGGAAGGTGCCAGAAACGAGTTCTGTTGGTAGTTTTTACACTACCCCGGTAGGCAAGAGAAAGGCACCACAAAACTTGTTCTACCTGCTTTCTGGGCTGAGATGGGGAATCGCTGAATTTTGGACTTGGCTGGTGACAAAATGTTCCAAACACACCCCATGCACAACTCCACCGGGGAAGGTGCCAGAAACGAGTTCTTTTGGTAGTTTTTACACTACCCCGGT
Organism: Falco cherrug; assembly: GCF_023634085.1. Classification (NCBI taxonomy): domain Eukaryota; kingdom Metazoa; phylum Chordata; class Aves; order Falconiformes; family Falconidae; genus Falco; species Falco cherrug. Next base: position 91,702 of record NW_026599387.1, on the reverse strand, counting down.
AGGCAGCTGAAAGGCACCACAAAAGTTTTTCTACCTGCTTTCTCGGCTGAGATGGGGAATCGCTGAATTTTGGACTCGGCTGGTGACAAAATGTTCCAAACACACCCCATGCACAACTCCACCGGGGAAGGTGCCAGAAACGAGTTCTGTTGGTAGTTTTTACACTACCCCGGTAGGCAGCTGAAAGGCACCACAAAACTTGTTCTACCTGCTTTCTGGGCTGAGATGGGGAATCGCTGAATTTTGGACTCGGCTGGTGACAAAATGTTCCAAACACACCCCATGCACAACTCCACCGGGGAAGGTGCCAGAAACGAGTTCTGTTGGTAGTTTTTACACTACCCCGGTAGGCAGCTGAAAGGCACCACAAAACTTGTTCTACCTGCTTTCTGGGCTGAGATGGGGAATCACTGAATTTTGGACTCGGCTGGTGACAAAATGTTCCAAACACACCCCATGCACAACTCCACCGGGGAAGGTGCCAGAATCGAGTTCCGTTGGTAGTTTTTACACTACCCCGGTAGGCAGCTGAAAGGCACCACAAAACTTGTTCTACCTGCTTTCTGGGCTGAGATGGGGAATCGCTGAATTTTGGACTCGGCTGGTGACAAAATGTTCCAAACACACCCCATGCACAACTCCACCGGGGAAGGTGCCAGAAACGAGTTCTGTTGGTAGTTTTTACACTACCCCGGTAGGCAGCTGAAAGGCACCACAAAACTTGTTCTACCTGCTTTCTGGGCTGAGATGGGGAATCGCTGAATTTTGGACTCGGCTGGTGACAAAATGTTCCAAACACACCCCATGCACAACTCCACCGGGGAAGGTGCCAGAATCGAGTTCCGTTGGTAGTTTTTACACTACCCCTGTAGGCAAGAGAAAGGCACCACAAAACTTGTTGTACCTGCTTTCTGGGCTGAGATGGGGAACGGCTGAATTTTGGACTCGGCTGGTAGCAAAATGTTCCAAACACACCCCATGCACAACTCCACCGGGGAAGGTGCCAGAAACGAGTTCTGTTGGTAGTTTTTACACTACCCCGGTAGGCAGCTGAAAGGCACCACAAAACTTGTTCTACCTGCTTTCTGGGCTGAGATGGGGAATCGCTGAATTTTGGACTCGGCTGGTGACAAAATGTTCCAAACACACCCCATGCACAACTCCACCGGGGAAGGTGCCAGAAAGGAGTTCTGTTGGTAGTTTTTACACTACCCCGGTAGGCAGCTGAAAGGCACCACAAAACTTGTTCTACCTGCTTTCTGGGCTGAGATGGGGAATCGCTGAATTTTGGACTCGGCTGCTGACAAAATGTTCCAAACACACCCCATGCACACCTCCACCGGGGAAGGTGCCAGAAACGAGTTCTGTTGGTAGTTTTTACACTACCCCGGTAGGCAGCTGAAAGGCACCACAAAACTTGTTCTACCTGCTTTCTGGGCTGAGATGGGGAATCACTGAATTTTGGACTCGGCTGGTGACAAAATGTTCCAAACACACCCCATGCACAACTCCACCGGGGAAGGTGCCAGAATCGAGTTCCGTTGGTAGTTTTTACACTACCCCGGTAGGCAAGAGAAAGGCACCACAAAACTTGTTCTACCTGCTTTCTGGGCTGAGATGGGGAATCGCTGAATTTTGGACTCGGCTGGTGACAAAATGTTCCAAACACACCCCATGCACAACTCCACCGGGGAAGGTGCCAGAAACGAGTTCTGTTGGTAGTTTTTACACTACCCCGGTAGGCACCTGAAAGGCACCACAAAACTTGTTCTACCTGCTTTCTGGGCTGAGATGGGGAATCGCTGAATTTTGGACTCGGCTGGTGACAAAATGTTCCAAACACACCCCATGCACAACTCCACCGGGGAAGGTGCCAGAAACGAGTTCTGTTGGTAGTTTTTACACTACCCCGGTAGGCAGCTGAAAGGCACCACAAAACTTGTTCTACCTGCTTTCTGGGCTGAGATGGGGAATCGCTGAATTTTGGACTCGGCTGGTGACAAAATGTTCCAAACACACCCCATGCACAACTCCACCGGGGAAGGTGCCAGAAACGAGGTCTGTTGGTAGTTTTTACACTACCCCGGTAGGCAAGAGAAAGGCACCACAAAACTTGTTGTACCTGCTTTCTGGGCTGAGATGGGGAATCGCTGAATTTTGGACTCGGCTGGTGACAAAATGTTCCAAACACACCCCATGCACAACTCCACCGGGGAAGGTGCCAGAAAGGAGTTCTGTTGGTAGTTTTTACACTACCCCGGTAGGCAGCTGAAAGGCACCACAAAACTTGTTCTACCTGCTTACTGGGCTGAGATGGGGAATCGCTGAATTTTGGACTCGGCTGGTGACAAAATGTTCCAAACACACCCCATGCACAACTCCACCGGGGAAGGTGCCAGAAACGAGTTCTGTTGGTAGTTTTTACACTACCCCGGTAGGCAGCTGAAAGGCACCACAAAACTTGTTCTACCTGCTTTCTGGGCTGAGATGGGGAATCGCTGAATTTTGGACTCGGCTGGTGACAAAATGTTCCAAACACACCCCATGCACAACTCCACCGGGGAAGGTGCCAGAAACGAGTTCTGTTGGTAGTTTTTACACTACCCCGGTAGGCAGCTGAAAGGCACCACAAAACTTGTTCTACCTGCTTTCTGGGCTGAGATGGGGAATCGCTGAATTTTGGACTCGGCTGGTGACAAAATGTTCCAAACACACCCCATGCACACCTCCACCGGGGAAGGTGCCAGAAACGAGTTCTGTTGGTAGTTTTTACACTACCCCGGTAGGCAGCTGAAAGGCACCACAAAACTTGTTCTACCTGCTTTCTGGGCTGAGATGGGGAATCGCTGAATTTTGGACTCGGCTGGTGACAAAATGTTCCAAACACACCCCATGCACAACTCCACCGGGGAAGGTGCCAGAAACGAGTTCTGTTGGTAGTTTTTACACTACCCCGGTAGGCAGCTGAAAGGCACCACAAAACTTGTTCTACCTGCTTTCTGGGCTGAGATGGGGAATCGCTGAATTTTGGACTCGGCTGGTGACAAAATGTTCCAAACACACCCCATGCACAACTCCACCGGGGAAGGTGCCAGAAACGAGTTCTGTTGGTAGTTTTTACACTACCCCGGTAGGCAGCTGAAAGGCACCACAAAACTTGTTCTACCTGCTTTCTGGGCTGAGATGGGGAATCGCTGAATTTTGGACTCGGCTGGTGACAAAATGTTCCAAACACACCCCATGCACAACTCCACCGGGGAAGGTGCCAGAAACGAGTTCTGTTGGTAGTTTTTACACTACCCCGGTAGGCAGCTGAAAGGCACCACAAAACTTGTTCTACCTGCTTTCTGGGCTGAGATGGGGAATCGCTGAATTTTGGACTCGGCTGGTGACAAAATGTTCCAAACACACCCCATGCACAACTCCACCGGGGAAGGTGCCAGAAACGAGTTCTGTTGGTAGTTTTTACACTACCCCGGTAGGCAGCTGAAAGGCACCACAAAACTTGTTCTACCTGCTTTCTGGGCTGAGATGGGGAATCGCTGAATTTTGGACTTGGCTGGTGACAAAATGTTCCAAACACACCCCATGCACAACTCCACCGGGGAAGGTGCCAGAAACGAGTTCTTTTGGTAGTTTTTACACTACCCCCGGTAGGCAGCTGAAAGGCACCACAAAAGTTTTTCTACCTGCTTTCTCGGCTGAGATGGGGAATCGCTGAATTTTGGACTCGGCTGGTGACAAAATGTTCCAAACACACCCCATGCACACCTCCACCGGGGAAGGTGCCAGAAACGAGTTCTGTTGGTAGTTTTTACACTACCCCGGTAGGCAGCTGAAAGGCACCACAAAACTTGTTCTACCTGCTTTCTGGGCTGAGATGGGGAATCACTGAATTTTGGACTCGGCTGGTGACAAAATGTTCCAAACACACCCCATGCACAACTCCACCGGGGAAGGTGCCAGAATCGAGTTCCGTTGGTAGTTTTTACACTACCCCGGTAGGCAAGAGAAAGGCACCACAAAACTTGTTCTACCTGCTTTCTGGGCTGAGATGGGGAATCGCTGAATTTTGGACTCGGCTGGTAACAAAATGTTCCAAACACACCCCATGCACAACTCCACCGGGGAAGGTGCCAGAAACGAGTTCTGTTGGTAGTTTTTACACTACCCCGGTAGGCACCTGAAAGGCACCACAAAACTTGTTCTACCTGCTTTCTGGGCTGAGATGGGGAATCGCTGAATTTTGGACTCGGCTGGTGACAAAATGTTCCAAACACACCCCATGCACAACTCCACCGGGGAAGGTGCCAGAAACGAGTTCTCTTGGTAGTTTTTACACTACCCCGGTAGGCAGCTGAAAGGCACCACAAAACTTGTTCTACCTGCTTTCTGGGCTGAGATGGGGAATCGCTGAATTTTGGACTCGGCTGCTGACAAAATGTTCCAAACACACCCCATGCACAACTCCACCGGGGAAGGTGCCAGAATCGAGTTCCGTTGGTAGTTTTTACACTACCCCGGTAGGCAAGAGAAAGGCACCACAAAACTTGTTCTACCTGCTTTCTGGGCTGAGATGGGGAATCGCTGAATTTTGGACTCGGCTGGTGACAAAATGTTCCAAACACACCCCATGCACAACTCCACCGGGGAAGGTGCCAGAAACGAGTTCTGTTGGTAGTTTTTACACTACCCCGGTAGGCAGCTGAAAGGCACCACAAAACTTGTTCTACCTGCTTTCTGGGCTGAGATGGGGAATCGCTGAATTTTGGACTCGGCTGGTGACAAAATGTTCCAAACACACCCCATGCACAACTCCACCGGGGAAGGTGCCAGAATCGAGTTCCGTTGGTAGTTTTTACACTACCCCGGTAGGCAAGAGAAAGGCACCACAAAACTTGTTGTACCTGCTTTCTGGGCTGAGATGGGGAACGGCTGAATTTTGGACTCGGCTGGTAACAAAATGTTCCAAACACACCCCATGCACAACTCCACCGGGGAAGGTGCCAGAAACGAGTTCTGTTGGTAGTTTTTACACTACCCCGGTAGGCAGCTGAAAGGCACCACAAAACTTGTTCTACCTGCTTTCTGGGCTGAGATGGGGAATCGCTGAATTTTGGACTCGGCTGGTGACAAAATGTTCCAAACACACCCCATGCACAACTCCACCGGGGAAGGTGCCAGAAACGAGTTCTGTTGGTAGTTTTTACACTACCCCGGTAGGCAGCTGAAAGGCACCACAAAACTTGTTCTACCTGCTTTCTGGGCTGAGATGGGGAATCGCTGAATTTTGGACTCGGCTGCTGACAAAATGTTCCAAACACACCCCATGCACACCTCCACCGGGGAAGGTGCCAGAAACGAGTTCTGTTGGTAGTTTTTACACTACCCCGGTAGGCAGCTGAAAGGCACCACAAAACTTGTTCTACCTGCTTTCTGGGCTGAGATGGGGAATCACTGAATTTTGGACTCGGCTGGTGACAAAATGTTCCAAACACACCCCATGCACAACTCCACCGGGGAAGGTGCCAGAATCGAGTTCCGTTGGTAGTTTTTACACTACCCCGGTAGGCAAGAGAAAGGCACCACAAAACTTGTTCTACCTGCTTTCTGGGCTGAGATGGGGAATCGCTGAATTTTGGACTCGGCTGGTGACAAAATGTTCCAAACACACCCCATGCACAACTCCACCGGGGAAGGTGCCAGAAACGAGTTCTGTTGGTAGTTTTTACACTACCCCGGTAGGCAGCTGAAAGGCACCACAAAACTTGTTCTACCTGCTTTCTGGGCTGAGATGGGGAATCGCTGAATTTTGGACTCGGCTGGTGACAAAATGTTCCAAACACACCCCATGCACACCTCCACCGGGGAAGGTGCCAGAAACGAGTTCTGTTGGTAGTTTTTACACTACCCCGGTAGGCAGCTGAAAGGCACCACAAAACTTGTTCTACCTGCTTTCTGGGCTGAGATGGGGAATCACTGAATTTTGGACTCGGCTGCTGACAAAATGTTCCAAACACACCCCATGCACAACTCCACCGGGGAAGGTGCCAGAATCGAGTTCCGTTGGTAGTTTTTACACTACCCCGGTAGGCAAGAGAAAGGCACCACAAAACTTGTTCTACCTGCTTTCTGGGCTGAGATGGGGAATCGCTGAATTTTGGACTCGGCTGGTGACAAAATGTTCCAAACACACCCCATGCACAACTCCACCGGGGAAGGTGCCAGAAAGGAGTACTGTTGGTAGTTTTTACACTACCCCGGTAGGCAAGAGAAAGGCACCACAAAACTTGTTCTACCTGCTTTCTGGGCTGAGATGGGGAATCGCTGAATTTTGGACTTGGCTGGTGACAAAATGTTCCAAACACACCCCATGCACAACTCCACCGGGGAAGGTGCCAGAAACGAGTTCTGTTGGTAGTTTTTACACTACCCCGGTAGGCAGCTGAAAGGCACCACAAAAGTTTTTCTACCTGCTTTCTCGGCTGAGATGGGGAATCGCTGAATTTTGGACTCGGCTGGTGACAAAATGTTCCAAACACACCCCATGCACAACTCCACCGGGGAAGGTGCCAGAAACGAGTTCTGTTGGTAGTTTTTACACTACCCCGGTAGGCAGCTGAAAGGCACCACAAAACTTGTTCTACCTGCTTTCTGGGCTGAGATGGGGAATCGCTGAATTTTGGACTCGGCTGGTGACAAAATGTTCCAAACACACCCCATGCACAACTCCACCGGGGAAGGTGCCAGAAACGAGTTCTGTTGGTAGTTTTTACACTACCCCGGTAGGCAGCTGAAAGGCACCACAAAACTTGTTCTACCTGCTTTCTGGGCTGAGATGGGGAATCGCTGAATTTTGGACTCGGCTGGTGACAAAATGTTCCAAACACACCCCATGCACAACTCCACCGGGGAAGGTGCCAGAAACGAGTTCTGTTGGTAGTTTTTACACTACCCCGGTAGGCAAGAGAAAGGCACCACAAAACTTGTTGTACCTGCTTTCTGGGCTGAGATGGGGAATCGCTGAATTTTGGACTCGGCTGGTGACAAAATGTTCCAAACACACCCCATGCACAACTCCACCGGGGAAGGTGCCAGAAAGGAGTTCTGTTGGTAGTTTTTACACTACCCCGGTAGGCAGCTGAAAGGCACCACAAAACTTGTTCTACCTGCTTTCTGGGCTGAGATGGGGAATCGCTGAATTTTGGACTCGGCTGGTGACAAAATGTTCCAAACACACCCCATGCACAACTCCACCGGGGAAGGTGCCAGAAACGAGTTCTGTTGGTAGTTTTTACACTACCCCGGTAGGCAGCTGAAAGGCACCACAAAACTTGTTCTACCTGCTTTCTGGGCTGAGATGGGGAATCGCTGAATTTTGGACTCGGCTGGTGACAAAATGTTCCAAACACACCCCATGCACAACTCCACCGGGGAAGGTGCCAGAAACGAGTTCTGTTGGTAGTTTTTACACTACCCCGGTAGGCAAGAGAAAGGCACCACAAAACTTGTTCTACCTGCTTTCTGGGCTGAGATGGGGAATCGCTGAATTTTGGACTTGGCTGGTGACAAAATGTTCCAAACACACCCCATGCACAACTCCACCGGGGAAGGTGCCAGAAACGAGTTCTTTTGGTAGTTTTTACACTACCCCGGTAGGCAGCTGAAAGGCACCACAAAACTTGTTCTACCTGCTTTCTGGGCTGAGATGGGGAATCACTGAATTTTGGACTCGGCTGGTGACAAAATGTTCCAAACACACCCCATGCACAACTCCACCGGGGAAGGTGCCAGAATCGAGTTCCGTTGGTAGTTTTTACACTACCCCGGTAGGCAAGAGAAAGGCACCACAAAACTTGTTCTACCTGCTTTCTGGGCTGAGATGGGGAATCGCTGAATTTTGGACTCGGCTGGTGACAAAATGTTCCAAACACACCCCATGCACAACTCCACCGGGGAAGGTGCCAGAAAGGAGTTCTGTTGGTAGTTTTTACACTACCCCGGTAGGCAGCTGAAAGGCACCACAAAACTTGTTCTACCTGCTTTCTGGGCTGAGATGGGGAATCGCTGAATTTTGGACTCGGCTGCTGACAAAATGTTCCAAACACACCCCATGCACAACTCCACCGGGGAAGGTGCCAGAATCGAGTTCCGTTGGTAGTTTTTACACTACCCCGGTAGGCAAGAGAAAGGCACCACAAAACTTGTTCTACCTGCTTTCTGGGCTGAGATGGGGAATCGCTGAATTTTGGACTCGGCTGGTGACAAAATGTTCCAAACACACCCCATGCACAACTCCACCGGGGAAGGTGCCAGAAACGAGTTCTGTTGGTAGTTTTTACACTACCCCGGTAGGCAGCTGAAAGGCACCACAAAACTTGTTCTACCTGCTTTCTGGGCTGAGATGGGGAATCGCTGAATTTTGGACTCGGCTGGTGACAAAATGTTCCAAACACACCCCATGCACAACTCCACCGGGGAAGGTGCCAGAATCGAGTTCCGTTGGTAGTTTTTACACTACCCCGGTAGGCAAGAGAAAGGCACCACAAAACTTGTTGTACCTGCTTTCTGGGCTGAGATGGGGAACGGCTGAATTTTGGACTCGGCTGGTAACAAAATGTTCCAAACACACCCCATGCACAACTCCACCGGGGAAGGTGCCAGAAACGAGTTCTGTTGGTAGTTTTTACACTACCCCGGTAGGCAGCTGAAAGGCACCACAAAACTTGTTCTACCTGCTTTCTGGGCTGAGATGGGGAATCGCTGAATTTTGGACTCGGCTGGTGACAAAATGTTCCAAACACACCCCATGCACAACTCCACCGGGGAAGGTGCCAGAAACGAGTTCTGTTGGTAGTTTTTACACTACCCCGGTAGGCAGCTGAAAGGCACCACAAAACTTGTTCTACCTGCTTTCTGGGCTGAGATGGGGAATCGCTGAATTTTGGACTCGGCTGCTGACAAAATGTTCCAAACACACCCCATGCACACCTCCACCGGGGAAGGTGCCAGAAACGAGTTCTGTTGGTAGTTTTTACACTACCCCGGTAGGCAGCTGAAAGGCACCACAAAACTTGTTCTACCTGCTTTCTGGGCTGAGATGGGGAATCACTGAATTTTGGACTCGGCTGCTGACAAAATGTTCCAAACACACCCCATGCACAACTCCACCGGGGAAGGTGCCAGAATCGAGTTCCGTTGGTAGTTTTTACACTACCCCGGTAGGCAAGAGAAAGGCACCACAAAACTTGTTCTACCTGCTTTCTGGGCTGAGATGGGGAATCGCTGAATTTTGGACTCGGCTGGTGACAAAATGTTCCAAACACACCCCATGCACAACTCCACCGGGGAAGGTGCCAGAAACGAGTTCTGTTGGTAGTTTTTACACTACCCCGGTAGGCAGCTGAAAGGCACCACAAAACTTGTTCTACCTGCTTTCTGGGCTGAGATGGGGAATCGCTGAATTTTGGACTCGGCTGGTGACAAAATGTTCCAAACACACCCCATGCACACCTCCACCGGGGAAGGTGCCAGAAACGAGTTCTGTTGGTAGTTTTTACACTACCCCGGTAGGCAGCTGAAAGGCACCACAAAACTTGTTCTACCTGCTTTCTGGGCTGAGATGGGGAATCACTGAATTTTGGACTCGGCTGGTGACAAAATGTTCCAAACACACCCCATGCACAACTCCACCGGGGAAGGTGCCAGAATCGAGTTCCGTTGGTAGTTTTTACACTACCCCGGTAGGCAAGAGAAAGGCACCACAAAACTTGTTCTACCTGCTTTCTGGGCTGAGATGGGGAATCGCTGAATTTTGGACTCGGCTGGTGACAAAATGTTCCAAACACACCCCATGCACAACTCCACCGGGGAAGGTGCCAGAAAGGAGTACTGTTGGTAGTTTTTACACTACCCCGGTAGGCAAGAGAAAGGCACCACAAAACTTGTTCTACCTGCTTTCTGGGCTGAGATGGGGAATCGCTGAATTTTGGACTTGGCTGGTGACAAAATGTTCCAAACACACCCCATGCACAACTCCACCGGGGAAGGTGCCAGAAACGAGTTCTGTTGGTAGTTTTTACACTACCCCGGTAGGCAGCTGAAAGGCACCACAAAAGTTTTTCTACCTGCTTTCTCGGCTGAGATGGGGAATCGCTGAATTTTGGACTCGGCTGGTGACAAAATGTTCCAAACACACCCCATGCACAACTCCACCGGGGAAGGTGCCAGAAACGAGTTCTGTTGGTAGTTTTTACACTACCCCGGTAGGCAGCTGAAAGGCACCACAAAACTTGTTCTACCTGCTTTCTGGGCTGAGATGGGGAATCGCTGAATTTTGGACTCGGCTGGTGACAAAATGTTCCAAACACACCCCATGCACAACTCCACCGGGGAAGGTGCCAGAAACGAGTTCTGTTGGTAGTTTTTACACTACCCCGGTAGGCAGCTGAAAGGCACCACAAAACTTGTTCTACCTGCTTTCTGGGCTGAGATGGGGAATCGCTGAATTTTGGACTCGGCTGGTGACAAAATGTTCCAAACACACCCCATGCACAACTCCACCGGGGAAGGTGCCAGAAACGAGTTCTGTTGGTAGTTTTTACACTACCCCGGTAGGCAAGAGAAAGGCACCACAAAACTTGTTGTACCTGCTTTCTGGGCTGAGATGGGGAATCGCTGAATTTTGGACTCGGCTGGTGACAAAATGTTCCAAACACACCCCATGCACAACTCCACCGGGGAAGGTGCCAGAAAGGAGTTCTGTTGGTAGTTTTTACACTACCCCGGTAGGCAGCTGAAAGGCACCACAAAACTTGTTCTACCTGCTTTCTGGGCTGAGATGGGGAATCGCTGAATTTTGGACTCGGCTGGTGACAAAATGTTCCAAACACACCCCATGCACAACTCCACCGGGGAAGGTGCCAGAAACGAGTTCTGTTGGTAGTTTTTACACTACCCCGGTAGGCAGCTGAAAGGCACCACAAAACTTGTTCTACCTGCTTTCTGGGCTGAGATGGGGAATCGCTGAATTTTGGACTCGGCTGGTGACAAAATGTTCCAAACACACCCCATGCACAACTCCACCGGGGAAGGTGCCAGAAACGAGTTCTGTTGGTAGTTTTTACACTACCCCGGTAGGCAAGAGAAAGGCACCACAAAACTTGTTCTACCTGCTTTCTGGGCTGAGATGGGGAATCGCTGAATTTTGGACTTGGCTGGTGACAAAATGTTCCAAACACACCCCATGCACAACTCCACCGGGGAAGGTGCCAGAAACGAGTTCTTTTGGTAGTTTTTACACTACCCCGGTAGGCAGCTGAAAGGCACCACAAAACTTGTTCTACCTGCTTTCTGGGCTGAGATGGGGAATCACTGAATTTTGGACTCGGCTGGTGACAAAATGTTCCAAACACACCCCATGCACAACTCCACCGGGGAAGGTGCCAGAATCGAGTTCCGTTGGTAGTTTTTACACTACCCCGGTAGGCAAGAGAAAGGCACCACAAAACTTGTTCTACCTGCTTTCTGGGCTGAGATGGGGAATCGCTGAATTTTGGACTCGGCTGGTAACAAAATGTTCCAAACACACCCCATGCACAACTCCACCGGGGAAGGTGCCAGAAACGAGTTCTGTTGGTAGTTTTTACACTACCCCGGTAGGCAGCTGAAAGGCACCACAAAACTTGTTCTACCTGCTTTCTGGGCTGAGATGGGGAATCGCTGAATTTTGGACTCGGCTGGTGACAAAATGTTCCAAACACACCCCATGCACAACTCCACCGGGGAAGGTGCCAGAAACGAGTTCTGTTGGTAGTTTTTACACTACCCCGGTAGGCAGCTGAAAGGCACCACAAAACTTGTTCTACCTGCTTTCTGGGCTGAGATGGGGAATCGCTGAATTTTGGACTCGGCTGGTGACAAAATGTTCCAAACACACCCCATGCACAACTCCACCGGGGAAGGTGCCAGAATCGAGTTCCGTTGGTAGTTTTTACACTACCCCGGTAGGCAAGAGAAAGGCACCACAAAACTTGTTCTACCTGCTTTCTGGGCTGAGATGGGGAATCGCTGAATTTTGGACTCGGCTGGTGACAAAATGTTCCAAACACACCCCATGCACAACTCCACCGGGGAAGGTGCCAGAAACGAGTTCTGTTGGTAGTTTTTACACTACCCCGGTAGGCAGCTGAAAGGCACCACAAAACTTGTTCTACCTGCTTTCTGGGCTGAGATGGGGAATCGCTGAATTTTGGACTCGGCTGGTGACAAAATGTTCCAAACACACCCCATGCACAACTCCACCGGGGAAGGTGCCAGAATCGAGTTCCGTTGGTAGTTTTTACACTACCCCGGTAGGCAAGAGAAAGGCACCACAAAACTTGTTGTACCTGCTTTCTGGGCTGAGATGGGGAACGGCTGAATTTTGGACTCGGCTGGTAACAAAATGTTCCAAACACACCCCATGCACAACTCCACCGGGGAAGGTGCCAGAAACGAGTTCTGTTGGTAGTTTTTACACTACCCCGGTAGGCAGCTGAAAGGCACCACAAAACTTGTTCTACCTGCTTTCTGGGCTGAGATGGGGAATCGCTGAATTTTGGACTCGGCTGGTGACAAAATGTTCCAAACACACCCCATGCACAACTCCACCGGGGAAGGTGCCAGAAACGAGTTCTGTTGGTAGTTTTTACACTACCCCGGTAGGCAGCTGAAAGGCACCACAAAACTTGTTCTACCTGCTTTCTGGGCTGAGATGGGGAATCGCTGAATTTTGGACTCGGCTGCTGACAAAATGTTCCAAACACACCCCATGCACACCTCCACCGGGGAAGGTGCCAGAAACGAGTTCTGTTGGTAGTTTTTACACTACCCCGGTAGGCAGCTGAAAGGCACCACAAAACTTGTTCTACCTGCTTTCTGGGCTGAGATGGGGAATCGCTGAATTTTGGACTCGGCTGGTGACAAAATGTTCCAAACACACCCCATGCACAACTCCACCGGGGAAGGTGCCAGAAACGAGTTCTGTTGGTAGTTTTTACACTACCCCGGTAGGCAGCTGAAAGGCACCACAAAACTTGTTCTACCTGCTTTCTGGGCTGAGATGGGGAATCACTGAATTTTGGACTCGGCTGGTGACAAAATGTTCCAAACACACCCCATGCACAACTCCACCGGGGAAGGTGCCAGAATCGAGTTCCGTTGGTAGTTTTTACACTACCCCGGTAGGCAAGAGAAAGGCACCACAAAACTTGTTCTACCTGCTTTCTGGGCTGAGATGGGGAATCGCTGAATTTTGGACTCGGCTGCTGACAAAATGTTCCAAACACACCCCATGCACAACTCCACCGGGGAAGGTGCCAGAAACGAGTTCTGTTGGTAGTTTTTACACTACCCCGGTAGGCAGCTGAAAGGCACCACAAAACTTGTTCTACCTGCTTTCTGGGCTGAGATGGGGAATCGCTGAATTTTGGACTCGGCTGGTGACAAAATGTTCCAAACACACCCCATGCACAACTCCACCGGGGAAGGTGCCAGAAACGAGTTCTGTTGGTAGTTTTTACACTACCCCGGTAGGCAGCTGAAAGGCACCACAAAACTTGTTCTACCTGCTTTCTGGGCTGAGATGGGGAATCGCTGAATTTTGGACTCGGCTGGTGACAAAATGTTCCAAACACACCCCATGCACAACTCCACCGGGGAAGGTGCCAGAAACGAGTTCTGTTGGTAGTTTTTACACTACCCCGGTAGGCAGCTGAAAGGCACCACAAAACTTGTTCTACCTGCTTTCTGGGCTGAGATGGGGAATCGCTGAATTTTGGACTCGGCTGGTGACAAAATGTTCCAAACACACCCCATGCACAACTCCACCGGGGAAGGTGCCAGAAACGAGTTCTGTTGGTAGTTTTTACACTACCCCGGTAGGCAGCTGAAAGGCACCACAAAACTTGTTCTACCTGCTTTCTGGGCTGAGATGGGGAATTTACTGAATTTTGGACTCGGCTGGTGACAAAATGTTCCAAACACACCCCATGCACAACTCCACCGGGGAAGGTGCCAGAATCGAGTTCCGTTGGTAGTTTTTACACTACCCCGGTAGGCAGCTGAAAGGCACCACAAAACTTGTTCTACCTGCTTTCTGGGCTGAGATGGGGAATCGCTGAATTTTGGACTCGGCTGGTGACAAAATGTTCCAAACACACCCCATGCACACCTCCACCGGGGAAGGTGCCAGAAACGAGTTCTGTTGGTAGTTTTTACACTACCCCGGTAGGCAGCTGAAAGGCACCACAAAACTTGTTCTACCTGCTTTCTGGGCTGAGATGGGGAATCGCTGAATTTTGGACTCGGCTGGTGACAAAATGTTCCAAACACACCCCATGCACACCTCCACCGGGGAAGGTGCCAGAAACGAGTTCTGTTGGTAGTTTTTACACTACCCCGGTAGGCAGCTGAAAGGCACCACAAAACTTGTTCTACCTGCTTTCTGGGCTGAGATGGGGAATCGCTGAATTTTGGACTCGGCTGGTAACAAAATGTTCCAAACACACCCCATGCACAACTCCACCGGGGAAGGTGCCAGAAACGAGTTCTGTTGGTAGTTTTTACACTACCCCGGTAGGCAGCTGAAAGGCACCACAAAACTTGTTCTACCTGCTTTCTGGGCTGAGATGGGGAATCGCTGAATTTTGGACTCGGCTGGTGACAAAATGTTCCAAACACACCCCATGCACAACTCCACCGCGGAAGGTGCCAGAAACGAGTTCTGTTGGTAGTTTTTACACTACCCCGGTAGGCAAGAGAAAGGCACCACAAAACTTGTTGTACCTGCTTTCTGGGCTGAGATGGGGAATCGCTGAATTTTGGACTCGGCTGGTGACAAAATGTTCCAAACACACCCCATGCACAACTCCACCGGGGAAGGTGCCAGAAAGGAGTTCTGTTGGTAGTTTTTACACTACCCCGGTAGGCAGCTGAAAGGCACCACAAAACTTGTTCTACCTGCTTTCTGGGCTGAGATGGGGAATCTCTGAATTTTGGACTCGGCTGGTGACAAAATGTTCCAAACACACCCCATGCACACCTCCACCGGGGAAGGTGCCAGAAACGAGTTCTGTTGGTAGTTTTTACACTACCCCGGTAGGCAGCTGAAAGGCACCACAAAACTTGTTCTACCTGCTTTCTGGGCTGAGATGGGGAATCGCTGAATTTTGGACTCGGCTGGTGACAAAATGTTCCAAACACACCCCATGCACAACTCCACCGGGGAAGGTGCCAGAAACGAGTTCTGTTGGTAGTTTTTACACTACCCCGGTAGGCAGCTGAAAGGCACCACAAAAGTTTTTCTACCTGCTTTCTCGGCTGAGATGGGGAATCGCTGAATTTTGGACTCGGCTGGTGACAAAATGTTCCAAACACACCCCAGGCACAACTCCACCGGGGAAGGTGCCAGAATCGAGTTCCGTTGGTAGTTTTTACACTACCCCGGTAGGCAGCTGAAAGGCACCACAAAACTTGTTCTACCTGCTTTCTGGGCTGAGATGGGGAATCGCTGAATTTTGGACTCGGCTGGTGACAAAATGTTCCAAACACACCCCATGCACAACTCCACCGGGGAAGGTGCCAGAAACGAGTTCTGTTGGTAGTTTTTACACTACCCCGGTAGGCAGCTGAAAGGCACCACAAAACTTGTTCTACCTGCTTTCTGGGCTGAGATGGGGAATCGCTGAATTTTGGACTCGGCTGGTGACAAAATGTTCCAAACACACCCCATGCACAACTCCACCGGGGAAGGTGCCAGAATCGAGTTCCGTTGGTAGTTTTTACACTACCCCGGTAGGCAAGAGAAAGGCACCACAAAACTTGTTCTACCTGCTTTCTGGGCTGAGATGGGGAACGGCTGAATTTTGGACTCGGCTGGTAACAAAATGTTCCAAACACACCCCATGCACAACTCCACCGGGGAAGGTGCCAGAAACGAGTTCTGTTGGTAGTTTTTACACTACCCCGGTAGGCAGCTGAAAGGCACCACAAAACTTGTTCTACCTGCTTTCTGGGCTGAGATGGGGAATCGCTGAATTTTGGACTCGGCTGGTGACAAAATGTTCCAAACACACCCCATGCACAACTCCACCGGGGAAGGTGCCAGAAACGAGTTCTGTTGGTAGTTTTTACACTACCCCGGTAGGCAGCTGAAAGGCACCACAAAACTTGTTCTACCTGCTTTCTGGGCTGAGATGGGGAATCGCTGAATTTTGGACTCGGCTGCTGACAAAATGTTCCAAACACACCCCATGCACAACTCCACCGGGGAAGGTGCCAGAAACGAGTTCTGTTGGTAGTTTTTACACTACCCCGGTAGGCAGCTGAAAGGTACCACAAAACTTGTTCTACCTGCTTTCTGGGCTGAGATGGGGAATCACTGAATTTTGGACTCGGCTGGTGATAAAATGTTCCAAACACACCCCATGCACAACTCCACCGGGGAAGGTGCCAGAAAGGAGTTCTGTTGGTAGTTTTTACACTACCCCGGTAGGCAGCTGAAAGGCACCACAAAACTTGTTCTACCTGCTTTCTGGGCTGAGATGGGGAATCGCTGAATTTTGGACTCGGCTGGTGACAAAATGTTCCAAACACACCCCATGCACAACTCCACCGGGGAAGGTGCCAGAAACGAGTTCTGTTGGTAGTTTTTACACTACCCCGGTAGGCAGCTGAAAGGCACCACAAAACTTGTTCTACCTGCTTTCTGGGCTGAGATGGGGAATCGCTGAATTTTCGACTCGGCTGCTGACAAAATGTTCCAAACACACCCCATGCACACCTCCACCGGGGAAGGTGCCAGAAACGAGTTCTGTTGGTAGTTTTTACACTACCCCGGTAGGCAGCTGAAAGGCACCACAAAACTTGTTCTACCTGCTTTCTGGGCTGAGATGGGGAATCGCTGAATTTTGGACTCGGCTGGTGACAAAATGTTCCAAACACACCCCATGCACAACTCCACCGGGGAAGGTGCCAGAAACGATTTCTGTTGGTAGTTTTTACACTACCCCGGTAGGCAGCTGAAAGGCACCACAAAACTTGTTCTACCTGCTTTCTGGGCTGAGATGGGGAATCGCTGAATTTTGGACTCGGCTGGTGACAAAATGTTCCAAACACACCCCATGCACACCTCCACCGGGGAAGGTGCCAGAAACGAGTTCTGTTGGTAGTTTTTACACTACCCCGGTAGGCAAGAGAAAGGCACCACAAAACTTGTTCTACCTGCTTTCTGGGCTGAGATGGGGAATCGCTGAATTTTGGACTCGGCTGGTGACAAAATGTTCCAAACACACCCCATGCACAACTCCACCGGGGAAGGTGCCAGAAACGAGTTCTGTTGGTAGTTTTTACACTACCCCCGGTAGGCAGCTGAAAGGCACCATAAAACCGGTTCTACCTGCTTTCTGGGCTGAGATGGGGAATCGCTGAATTTTGGACTCGGCTGGTGACAAAATATTCCAAACACACCCCATGCACACCTCCACCGGGGAAGGTGCCAGAAACGAGTTCTGTTGGTAGTTTTTACACTACCCCGGTAGGCAGCTGAAAGGCACCACAAAACTTGTTCTACCTGCTTTCTGGGCTGAGATGGGGAATCGCTGAATTTTGGACTCGGCTGGTGACAAAATGTTCCAAACACACCCCATGCACACCTCCACCGGGGAAGGTGCCAGAAACGAGTTCTGTTGGTAGTTTTTACACTACCCCGGTAGGCAGCTGAAAGGCACCACAAAACTTGTTCTACCTGCTTTCTGGGCTGAGATGGGGAATCGCTGAATTTTGGACTCGGCTGGTGACAAAATGTTCCAAACACACCCCATGCACAACTCCACCGGGGAAGGTGCCAGAAACGAGTTCTGTTGGTAGTTTTTACACTACCCCGGTAGGCAGCTGAAAGGTACCACAAAACTTGTTCTACCTGCTTTCTGGGCTGAGATGGGGAATCGCTGAATTTTGGACTCGGCTGGTGACAAAATGTTCCAAACACACCCCATGCACAACTCCACCGGGGAAGGTGCCAGAAAGGAGTTCTGTTGGTAGTTTTTACACTACCCCGGTAGGCAGCTGAAAGGCACCACAAAACTTGTTCTACCTGCTTTCTGGGCTGAGATGGGGAATCGCTGAATTTTGGACTCGGCTGCTGACAAAATGTTCCAAACACACCCCATGCACACCTCCACCGGGGAAGGTGCCAGAAACGAGTTCTGTTGGTAGTTTTTACACTACCCCGGTAGGCAGCTGAAAGGCACCACAAAACTTGTTCTACCTGCTTTCTGGGCTGAGATGGGGAATCGCTGAATTTTGGACTCGGCTGGTGACAAAATGTTCCAAACACACCCCATGCACAACTCCACCGGGGAAGGTGCCAGAAACGAGTTCTGTTGGTAGTTTTTACACTACCCCGGTAGGCAGCTGAAAGGCACCACAAAACTTGTTCTACCTGCTTTCTGGGCTGAGATGGGGAATCGCTGAATTTTGGACTCGGCTGGTGACAAAATGTTCCAAACACACCCCATGCACACCTCCACCGGGGAAGGTGCCAGAAACGAGTTCTGTTGGTAGTTTTTACACTACCCCGGTAGGCAAGAGAAAGGCACCACAAAACTTGTTCTACCTGCTTTCTGGGCTGAGATGGGGAATCGCTGAATTTTGGACTCGGCTGGTGACAAAATGTTCCAAACACACCCCATGCACAACTCCACCGGGGAAGGTGCCAGAAACGAGTTCTGTTGGTAGTTTTTACACTACCCCGGTAGGCAGCTGAAAGGCACCACAAAACTTGTTCTACCTGCTTTCTGGGCTGAGATGGGGAATCGCTGAATTTTGGACTCGGCTGGTGACAAAATGTTCCAAACACACCCCATGCACAACTCCACCGGGGAAGGTGCCAGAAACGAGTTCTGTTGGTAGTTTTTACACTACCCCGGTAGGCAAGAGAAAGGCACCACAAAACTTGTTGTACCTGCTTTCTGGGCTGAGATGGGGAATCGCTGAATTTTGGACTCGGCTGGTGACAAAATGTTCCAAACACACCCCATGCACAACTCCACCGGGGAAGGTGCCAGAAACGAGTTCTGTTGGTAGTTTTTACACTACCCCGGTAGGCAGCTGAAAGGCACCACAAAACTTGTTCTACCTGCTTTCTGGGCTGAGATGGGGAATCGCTGAATTTTGGACTCGGCTGGTGACAAAATGTTCCAAACACACCCCATGCACAACTCCACCGGGGAAGGTGCCAGAAACGAGTTCTGTTGGTAGTTTTTACACTACCCCGGTAGGCAGCTGAAAGGCACCACAAAACTTGTTCTACCTGCTTTCTGGGCTGAGATGGGGAATCGCTGAATTTTGGACTCGGCTGGTGACAAAATGTTCCAAACACACCCCATGCACAACTCCACCGGGGAAGGTGCCAGAAACGAGTTCTGTTGGTAGTTTTTACACTACCCCGGTAGGCAGCTGAAAGGCACCACAAAACTTGTTCTACCTGCTTTCTGGGCTGAGATGGGGAATCGCTGAATTTTGGACTCGGCTGGTGACAAAATGTTCCAAACACACCCCATGCACACCTCCACCGGGGAAGGTGCCAGAAACGAGTTCTGTTGGTAGTTTTTACACTACCCCGGTAGGCAGCTGAAAGGCACCACAAAACTTGTTCTACCTGCTTTCTGGGCTGAGATGGGGAATCGCTGAATTTTGGACTCGGCTGGTGACAAAATGTTCCAAACACACCCCATGCACAACTCCACCGGGGAAGGTGCCAGAAACGAGTTCTGTTGGTAGTTTTTACACTACCCCGGTAGGCAGCTGAAAGGCACCACAAAACTTGTTCTACCTGCTTTCTGGGCTGAGATGGGGAATCGCTGAATTTTGGACTCGGCTGGTGACAAAATGTTCCAAACACACCCCATGCACAACTCCACCGGGGAAGGTGCCAGAAACGAGTTCTGTTGGTAGTTTTTACACTACCCCGGTAGGCAGCTGAAAGGCACCACAAAACTTGTTCTACCTGCTTTCTGGGCTGAGATGGGGAATCACTGAATTTTGGACTCGGCTGGTGACAAAATGTTCCAAACACACCCCATGCACAACTCCACCGGGGAAGGTGCCAGAATCGAGTTCCGTTGGTAGTTTTTACACTACCCCGGTAGGCAAGAGAAAGGCACCACAAAACTTGTTCTACCTGCTTTCTGGGCTGAGATGGGGAATCGCTGAATTTTGGACTCGGCTGGTGACAAAATGTTCCAAACACACCCCATGCACAACTCCACCGGGGAAGGTGCCAGAAACGAGTTCTGTTGGTAGTTTTTACACTACCCCGGTAGGCAGCTGAAAGGCACCACAAAACTTGTTCTACCTGCTTTCTGGGCTGAGATGGGGAATCGCTGAATTTTGGACTCGGCTGGTGACAAAATGTTCCAAACACACCCCATGCACAACTCCACCGGGGAAGGTGCCAGAATCGAGTTCCGTTGGTAGTTTTTACACTACCCCGGTAGGCAAGAGAAAGGCACCACAAAACTTGTTGTACCTGCTTTCTGGGCTGAGATGGGGAACGGCTGAATTTTGGACTCGGCTGGTGACAAAATGTTCCAAACACACCCCATGCACAACTCCACCGGGGAAGGTGCCAGAAACGAGTTCTTTTGGTAGTTTTTACACTACCCCGGTAGGCAGCTGAAAGGCACCACAAAAGTTTTTCTACCTGCTTTCTCGGCTGAGATGGGGAATCGCTGAATTTTGGACTCGGCTGGTGACAAAATGTTCCAAACACACCCCATGCACAACTCCACCGGGGAAGGTGCCAGAAACGAGTTCTGTTGGTAGTTTTTACACTACCCCGGTAGGCAGCTGAAAGGCACCACAAAACTTGTTCTACCTGCTTTCTGGGCTGAGATGGGGAATCACTGAATTTTGGACTCGGCTGGTGACAAAATGTTCCAAACACACCCCATGCACAACTCCACCGGGGAAGGTGCCAGAATCGAGTTCCGTTGGTAGTTTTTACACTACCCCGGTAGGCAAGAGAAAGGCACCACAAAACTTGTTCTACCTGCTTTCTGGGCTGAGATGGGGAATCGCTGAATTTTGGACTCGGCTGGTAACAAAATGTTCCAAACACACCCCATGCACAACTCCACCGGGGAAGGTGCCAGAAACGAGTTCTGTTGGTAGTTTTTACACTACCCCGGTAGGCAAGAGAAAGGCACCACAAAACTTGTTCTACCTGCTTTCTGGGCTGAGATGGGGAATCGCTGAATTTTGGACTCGGCTGGTGACAAAATGTTCCAAACACACCCCATGCACAACTCCACCGGGGAAGGTGCCAGAAACGAGTTCTGTTGGTAGTTTTTACACTACCCCGGTAGGCAAGAGAAAGGCACCACAAAACTTGTTGTACCTGCTTTCTGGGCTGAGATGGGGAATCACTGAATTTTGGACTCGGCTGGTGACAAAATGTTCCAAACACACCCCATGCACAACTCCACCGGGGAAGGTGCCAGAATCGAGTTCCGTTGGTAGTTTTTACACTACCCCGGTAGGCAAGAGAAAGGCACCACAAAACTTGTTCTACCTGCTTTCTGGGCTGAGATGGGGAATCGCTGAATTTTGGACTCGGCTGGTGACAAAATGTTCCAAACACACCCCATGCACAACTCCACCGGGGAAGGTGCCAGAAACGAGTTCTGTTGGTAGTTTTTACACTACCCCGGTAGGCAGCTGAAAGGCACCACAAAACTTGTTCTACCTGCTTTCTGGGCTGAGATGGGGAATCGCTGAATTTTGGACTCGGCTGCTGACAAAATGTTCCAAACACACCCCATGCACAACTCCACCGGGGAAGGTGCCAGAATCGAGTTCCGTTGGTAGTTTTTACACTACCCCGGTAGGCAAGAGAAAGGCACCACAAAACTTGTTGTACCTGCTTTCTGGGCTGAGATGGGGAACGGCTGAATTTTGGACTCGGCTGGTAACAAAATGTTCCAAACACACCCCATGCACAACTCCACCGGGGAAGGTGCCAGAAACGAGTTCTGTTGGTAGTTTTTACACTACCCCGGTAGGCAGCTGAAAGGCACCACAAAACTTGTTCTACCTGCTTTCTGGGCTGAGATGGGGAATCGCTGAATTTTGGACTCGGCTGGTGACAAAATGTTCCAAACACACCCCATGCACAACTCCACCGGGGAAGGTGCCAGAAACGAGTTCTGTTGGTAGTTTTTACACTACCCCGGTAGGCAGCTGAAAGGCACCACAAAACTTGTTCTACCTGCTTTCTGGGCTGAGATGGGGAATCGCTGAATTTTGGACTCGGCTGGTGACAAAATGTTCCAAACACACCCCATGCACAACTCCACCGGGGAAGGTGCCAGAAACGAGTTCTGTTGGTAGTTTTTACACTACCCCGGTAGGCAGCTGAAAGGCACCACAAAACTTGTTCTACCTGCTTTCTGGGCTGAGATGGGGAATCACTGAATTTTGGACTCGGCTGGTGACAAAATGTTCCAAACACACCCCATGCACAACTCCACCGGGGAAGGTGCCAGAATCGAGTTCCGTTGGTAGTTTTTACACTACCCTGGTAGGCAAGAGAAAGGCACCACAAAACTTGTTCTACCTGCTTTCTGGGCTGAGATGGGGAATCGCTGAATTTTGGACTCGGCTGGTAACAAAATGTTCCAAACACACCCCATGCACAACTCCACCGGGGAAGGTGCCAGAAACGAGTTCTGTTGGTAGTTTTTACACTACCCCGGTAGGCAAGAGAAAGGCACCACAAAACTTGTTCTACCTGCTTTCTGGGCTGAGATGGGGAATCGCTGAATTTTGGACTCGGCTGGTGACAAAATGTTCCAAACACACCCCATGCACAACTCCACCGGGGAAGGTGCCAGAAACGAGTTCTGTTGGTAGTTTTTACACTACCCCGGTAGGCAGCTGAAAGGCACCACAAAACTTGTTCTACCTGCTTTCTGGGCTGAGATGGGGAATCACTGAATTTTGGACTCGGCTGGTGACAAAATGTTCCAAACACACCCCATGCACAACTCCACCGGGGAAGGTGCCAGAATCGAGTTCCGTTGGTAGTTTTTACACTACCCCGGTAGGCAAGAGAAAGGCACCACAAAACTTGTTCTACCTGCTTTCTGGGCTGAGATGGGGAATCGCTGAATTTTGGACTCGGCTGGTGACAAAATGTTCCAAACACACCCCATGCACACCTCCACCGGGGAAGGTGCCAGAAACGAGTTCTGTTGGTAGTTTTTACACTACCCCGGTAGGCAGCTGAAAGGCACCACAAAACTTGTTCTACCTGCTTTCTGGGCTGAGATGGGGAATCGCTGAATTTTGGACTCGGCTGGTGACAAAATGTTCCAAACACACCCCATGCACAACTCCACCGGGGAAGGTGCCAGAAACGAGTTCTGTTGGTAGTTTTTACACTACCCCGGTAGGCAAGAGAAAGGCACCACAAAACTTGTTGTACCTGCTTTCTGGGCTGAGATGGGGAATCACTGAATTTTGGACTCGGCTGGTGACAAAATGTTCCAAACACACCCCATGCACAACTCCACCGGGGAAGGTGCCAGAATCGAGTTCCGTTGGTAGTTTTTACACTACCCCGGTAGGCAAGAGAAAGGCACCACAAAACTTGTTCTACCTGCTTTCTGGGCTGAGATGGGGAATCGCTGAATTTTGGACTCGGCTGGTGACAAAATGTTCCAAACACACCCCATGCACAACTCCACCGGGGAAGGTGCCAGAAACGAGTTCTGTTGGTAGTTTTTACACTACCCCGGTAGGCAGCTGAAAGGCACCACAAAACTTGTTCTACCTGCTTTCTGGGCTGAGATGGGGAATCGCTGAATTTTGGACTCGGCTGGTGACAAAATGTTCCAAACACACCCCATGCACAACTCCACCGGGGAAGGTGCCAGAATCGAGTTCCGTTGGTAGTTTTTACACTACCCCGGTAGGCAAGAGAAAGGCACCACAAAACTTGTTGTACCTGCTTTCTGGGCTGAGATGGGGAACGGCTGAATTTTGGACTCGGCTGGTAACAAAATGTTCCAAACACACCCCATGCACAACTCCACCGGGGAAGGTGCCAGAAACGAGTTCTGTTGGTAGTTTTTACACTACCCCGGTAGGCAGCTGAAAGGCACCACAAAACTTGTTCTACCTGCTTTCTGGGCTGAGATGGGGAATCGCTGAATTTTGGACTCGGCTGGTGACAAAATGTTCCAAACACACCCCATGCACAACTCCACCGGGGAAGGTGCCAGAAACGAGTTCTGTTGGTAGTTTTTACACTACCCCGGTAGGCAGCTGAAAGGCACCACAAAACTTGTTCTACCTGCTTTCTGGGCTGAGATGGGGAATCGCTGAATTTTGGACTCGGCTGGTGACAAAATGTTCCAAACACACCCCATGCACAACTCCACCGGGGAAGGTGCCAGAAACGAGTTCTGTTGGTAGTTTTTACACTACCCCGGTAGGCAGCTGAAAGGCACCACAAAACTTGTTCTACCTGCTTTCTGGGCTGAGATGGGGAATCACTGAATTTTGGACTCGGCTGGTGACAAAATGTTCCAAACACACCCCATGCACAACTCCACCGGGGAAGGTGCCAGAATCGAGTTCCGTTGGTAGTTTTTACACTACCCCGGTAGGCAAGAGAAAGGCACCACAAAACTTGTTCTACCTGCTTTCTGGGCTGAGATGGGGAATCGCTGAATTTTGGACTCGGCTGGTAACAAAATGTTCCAAACACACCCCATGCACAACTCCACCGGGGAAGGTGCCAGAAACGAGTTCTGTTGGTAGTTTTTACACTACCCCGGTAGGCAAGAGAAAGGCACCACAAAACTTGTTCTACCTGCTTTCTGGGCTGAGATGGGGAATCGCTGAATTTTGGACTCGGCTGGTGACAAAATGTTCCAAACACACCCCATGCACAACTCCACCGGGGAAGGTGCCAGAAACGAGTTCTGTTGGTAGTTTTTACACTACCCCGGTAGGCAGCTGAAAGGCACCACAAAACTTGTTCTACCTGCTTTCTGGGCTGAGATGGGGAATCACTGAATTTTGGACTCGGCTGGTGACAAAATGTTCCAAACACACCCCATGCACAACTCCACCGGGGAAGGTGCCAGAATCGAGTTCCGTTGGTAGTTTTTACACTACCCCGGTAGGCAAGAGAAAGGCACCACAAAACTTGTTCTACCTGCTTTCTGGGCTGAGATGGGGAATCGCTGAATTTTGGACTCGGCTGGTGACAAAATGTTCCAAACACACCCCATGCACACCTCCACCGGGGAAGGTGCCAGAAACGAGTTCTGTTGGTAGTTTTTACACTACCCCGGTAGGCAGCTGAAAGGCACCACAAAACTTGTTCTACCTGCTTTCTGGGCTGAGATGGGGAATCGCTGAATTTTGGACTCGGCTGGTGACAAAATGTTCCAAACACACCCCATGCACAACTCCACCGGGGAAGGTGCCAGAATCGAGTTCCGTTGGTAGTTTTTACACTACCCCGGTAGGCAAGAGAAAGGCACCACAAAACTTGTTGTACCTGCTTTCTGGGCTGAGATGGGGAACGGCTGAATTTTGGACTCGGCTGGTAACAAAATGTTCCAAACACACCCCATGCACAACTCCACCGGGGAAGGTGCCAGAAACGAGTTCTGTTGGTAGTTTTTACACTACCCCGGTAGGCAGCTGAAAGGCACCACAAAACTTGTTCTACCTGCTTTCTGGGCTGAGATGGGGAATGGCTGAATTTTGGACTCGGCTGGTGACAAAATGTTCCAAACACACCCCATGCACACCTCCACCGGGGAAGGTGCCAGAAACGAGTTCTGTTGGTAGTTTTTACACTACCCCGGTAGGCAGCTGAAAGGCACCACAAAACTTGTTCTACCTGCTTTCTGGGCTGAGATGGGGAATCGCTGAATTTTGGACTCGGCTGCTGACAAAATGTTCCAAACACACCCCATGCACACCTCCACCGGGGAAGGTGCCAGAAACGAGTTCTGTTGGTAGTTTTTACACTACCCCGGTAGGCAGCTGAAAGGCACCACAAAACTTGTTCTACCTGCTTTCTGGGCTGAGATGGGGAATCACTGAATTTTGGACTCGGCTGGTGACAAAATGTTCCAAACACACCCCATGCACAACTCCACCGGGGAAGGTGCCAGAATCGAGTTCCGTTGGTAGTTTTTACACTACCCCGGTAGGCAAGAGAAAGGCACCACAAAACTTGTTCTACCTGCTTTCTGGGCTGAGATGGGGAATCGCTGAATTTTGGACTCGGCTGGTGACAAAATGTTCCAAACACACCCCATGCACAACTCCACCGGGGAAGGTGCCAGAAACGAGTTCTGTTGGTAGTTTTTACACTACCCCGGTAGGCAGCTGAAAGGCACCACAAAACTTGTTCTACCTGCTTTCTGGGCTGAGATGGGGAATCGCTGAATTTTGGACTCGGCTGGTGACAAAATGTTCCAAACACACCCCATGCACAACTCCACCGGGGAAGGTGCCAGAAAGGAGTTCTGTTGGTAGTTTTTACACTACCCCGGTAGGCAGCTGAAAGGCACCACAAAACTTGTTCTACCTGCTTTCTGGGCTGAGATGGGGAATCGCTGAATTTTGGACTCGGCTGGTGACAAAATGTTCCAAACACACCCCATGCACACCTCCACCGGGGAAGGTGCCAGAAACGAGTTCTGTTGGTAGTTTTTACACTACCCCGGTAGGCAGCTGAAAGGCACCACAAAACTTGTTCTACCTGCTTTCTGGGCTGAGATGGGGAATCGCTGAATTTTGGACTCGGCTGGTGACAAAATGTTCCAAACACACCCCATGCACACCTCCACCGGGGAAGGTGCCAGAAACGAGTTCTGTTGGTAGTTTTTACACTACCCCGGTAGGCAGCTGAAAGGCACCACAAAACTTGTTCTACCTGCTTTCTGGGCTGAGATGGGGAATCGCTGAATTTTGGACTCGGCTGGTAACAAAATGTTCCAAACACACCCCATGCACAACTCCACCGGGGAAGGTGCCAGAAACGAGTTCTGTTGGTAGTTTTTACACTACCCCGGTAGGCAGCTGAAAGGCACCACAAAACTTGTTCTACCTGCTTTCTGGGCTGAGATGGGGAATCGCTGAATTTTGGACTCGGCTGGTGACAAAATGTTCCAAACACACCCCATGCACAACTCCACCGGGGAAGGTGCCAGAAACGAGTTCTGTTGGTAGTTTTTACACTACCCCGGTAGGCAGCTGAAAGGCACCACAAAACTTGTTCTACCTGCTTTCTGGGCTGAGATGGGGAATCGCTGAATTTTCGACTCGGCTGCTGACAAAATGTTCCAAACACACCCCATGCACAACTCCACCGGGGAAGGTGCCAGAAACGAGTTCTGTTGGTAGTTTTTACACTACCCCGGTAGGCAGCTGAAAGGCACCACAAAACTTGTTCTACCTGCTTTCTGGGCTGAGATGGGGAATCACTGAATTTTGGACTCGGCTGGTGACAAAATGTTCCAAACACACCCCATGCACAACTCCACCGGGGAAGGTGCCAGAATCGAGTTCCGTTGGTAGTTTTTACACTACCCCGGTAGGCAGCTGAAAGGCACCACAAAACTTGTTCTACCTGCTTTCTGGGCTGAGATGGGGAATCGCTGAATTTTGGACTCGGCTGGTGACAAAATGTTCCAAACACACCCCATGCACACCTCCACCGGGGAAGGTGCCAGAAACGAGTTCTGTTGGTAGTTTTTACACTACCCCGGTAGGCAGCTGAAAGGCACCACAAAACTTGTTCTACCTGCTTTATGGGCTGAGATGGGGAATCGCTGAATTTTGGACTCGGCTGGTGACAAAATGTTCCAAACACACCCCATGCACACCTCCACCGGGGAAGGTGCCAGAAACGAGTTCTGTTGGTAGTTTTTACACTACCCCGGTAGGCAGCTGAAAGGCACCACAAAACTTGTTCTACCTGCTTTCTGGGCTGAGATGGGGAATCGCTGAATTTTGGACTCGGCTGGTAACAAAATGTTCCAAACACACCCCATGCACAACTCCACCGGGGAAGGTGCCAGAAACGAGTTCTGTTGGTAGTTTTTACACTACCCCGGTAGGCAGCTGAAAGGCACCACAAAACTTGTTCTACCTGCTTTCTGGGCTGAGATGGGGAATCGCTGAATTTTGGACTCGGCTGGTGACAAAATGTTCCAAACACACCCCATGCACAACTCCACCGGGGAAGGTGCCAGAAACGAGTTCTGTTGGTAGTTTTTACACTACCCCGGTAGGCAAGAGAAAGGCACCACAAAACTTGTTGTACCTGCTTTCTGGGCTGAGATGGGGAATCGCTGAATTTTGGACTCGGCTGGTGACAAAATGTTCCAAACACACCCCATGCACAACTCCACCGGGGAAGGTGCCAGAAACGAGTTCTGTTGGTAGTTTTTACACTACCCCGGTAGGCAGCTGAAAGGCACCACAAAACTTGTTCTACCTGCTTTCTGGGCTGAGATGGGGAATCGCTGAATTTTGGACTCGGCTGGTGACAAAATGTTCCAAACACACCCCATGCACACCTCCACCGGGGAAGGTGCCAGAAACGAGTTCTGTTGGTAGTTTTTACACTACCCCGGTAGGCAGCTGAAAGGCACCATAAAACCGGTTCTACCTGCTTTCTGGGCTGAGATGGGGAATCGCTGAATTTTGGACTCGGCTGGTGACAAAATGTTCCAAACACACCCCATGCACAACTCCACCGGGGAAGGTGCCAGAAACGAGTTCTGTTGGTAGTTTTTACACTACCCCGGTAGGCAGCTGAAAGGCACCACAAAACTTGTTCTACCTGCTTTCTGGGCTGAGATGGGGAATCGCTGAATTTTGGACTCGGCTGGTGACAAAATGTTCCAAACACACCCCATGCACAACTCCACCGGGGAAGGTGCCAGAAACGAGTTCTGTTGGTAGTTTTTACACTACCCCGGTAGGCAAGAGAAAGGCACCACAAAACTTGTTCCACCTGCTTTCTGGGCTGAGATGGGGAATCGCTGAATTTTGGACTTGGCTGGTGACAAAATGTTCCAAACACACCCCATGCACAACTCCACCGGGGAAGGTGCCAGAAACGAGTTCTTTTGGTAGTTTTTACACTACCCCGGTAGGCAGCTGAAAGGCACCACAAAAGTTTTTCTACCTGCTTTCTGGGCTGAGATGGGGAATCGCTGAATTTTGGACTCGGCTGGTGACAAAATGTTCCAAACACACCCCATGCACAACTCCACCGGGGAAGGTGCCAGAAACGAGTTCTGTTGGTAGTTTTTACACTACCCCGGTAGGCAGCTGAAAGGCACCACAAAACTTGTTCTACCTGCTTTCTGGGCTGAGATGGGGAATCACTGAATTTTGGACTCGGCTGGTGACAAAATGTTCCAAACACACCCCATGCACAACTCCACCGGGGAAGGTGCCAGAATCGAGTTCCGTTGGTAGTTTTTACACTACCCCGGTAGGCAGCTGAAAGGCACCACAAAACTTGTTCTACCTGCTTTCTGGGCTGAGATGGGGAATCGCTGAATTTTGGACTCGGCTGGTGACAAAATGTTCCAAACACACCCCATGCACAACTCCACCGGGGAAGGTGCCAGAAACGAGTTCTGTTGGTAGTTTTTACACTACCCCGGTAGGCAAGAGAAAG
This sequence comes from Falco cherrug, assembly GCF_023634085.1. NCBI lineage: Eukaryota > Metazoa > Chordata > Aves > Falconiformes > Falconidae > Falco > Falco cherrug. Next base: position 61,932 of record NW_026599387.1, on the reverse strand, counting down.
GCACCACAAAACTTGTTGTACCTGCTTTCTGGGCTGAGATGGAGAATCGCTGAATTTTGGACTCGGCTGGTGACAAAATGTTCCAAACACACCCCATGCACACCTCCACCGGGGAAGGTGCCAGAAACGAGTTCTGTTGGTAGTTTTTACACTACCCCGGTAGGCAGCTGAAAGGCACCACAAAACTTGTTCTACCTGCTTTCTGGGCTGAGATGGGGAATCGCTGAATTTTGGACTCGGCTGGTGACAAAATGTTCCAAACACACCCCATGCACAACTCCACCGGGGAAGGTGCCAGAAACGAGTTCTGTTGGTAGTTTTTACACTACCCCGGTAGGCAGCTGAAAGGCACCACAAAACTTGTTCTACCTGCTTTCTGGGCTGAGATGGGGAATCGCTGAATTTTGGACTCGGCTGGTGACAAAATGTTCCAAACACACCCCATGCACAACTCCACCGGGGAAGGTGCCAGAAACGAGTTCTGTTGGTAGTTTTTACACTACCCCGGTAGGCAGCTGAAAGGCACCACAAAACTTGTTCTACCTGCTTTCTGGGCTGAGATGGGGAATCGCTGAATTTTGGACTCGGCTGGTGACAAAATGTTCCAAACACACCCCATGCACACCTCCACCGGGGAAGGTGCCAGAAACGAGTTCTGTTGGTAGTTTTTACGCTACCCCGGTAGGCAGCTGAAAGGCACCACAAAACTTGTTCTACCTGCTTTCTGGGCTGAGATGGGGAATCGCTGAATTTTGGACTCGGCTGGTGACAAAATGTTCCAAACACACCCCATGCACACCTCCACCGGGGAAGGTGCCAGAAACGAGTTCTGTTGGTAGTTTTTACACTACCCCGGTAGGCAGCTGAAAGGCACCACAAAACTTGTTCTACCTGCTTTCTGGGCTGAGATGGGGAATCGCTGAATTTTGGACTCGGCTGGTAACAAAATGTTCCAAACACACCCCATGCACAACTCCACCGGGGAAGGTGCCAGAAACGAGTTCCGTTGGTAGTTTTTACACTACCCCGGTAGGCAGCTGAAAGGCACCACAAAACTTGTTCTACCTGCTTTCTGGGCTGAGATGGGGAATCGTGAATTTTGGACTCGGCTGGTGACAAAATGTTCCAAACACACCCCATGCACAACTCCACCGGGGAAGGTGCCAGAAACGAGTTCTGTTGGTAGTTTTTACACTACCCCGGTAGGCAGCTGAAAGGCACCACAAAACTTGTTCTACCTGCTTTCTGGGCTGAGATGGGGAATCGCTGAATTTTGGACTCGGCTGCTGACAAAATGTTCCAAACACACCCCATGCACAACTCCACCGGGGAAGGTGCCAGAAACGAGTTCCGTTGGTAGTTTTTACACTACCCCGGTAGGCAGCTGAAAGGCACCACAAAACTTGTTCTACCTGCTTTCTGGGCTGAGATGGGGAACGGCTGAATTTTGGACTCGGCTGGTAACAAAATGTTCCAAACACACCCCATGCACAACTCCACCGGGGAAGGTGCCAGAAACGAGTTCTGTTGGTAGTTTTTACACTACCCCGGTAGGCAGCTGAAAGGCACCACAAAACTTGTTCTACCTGCTTTCTGGGCTGAGATGGGGAATCGCTGAATTTTGGACTCGGCTGGTGACAAAATGTTCCAAACACACCCCATGCACAACTCCACCGGGGAAGGTGCCAGAAACGAGTTCTGTTGGTAGTTTTTACACTACCCCGGTAGGCAGCTGAAAGGCACCACAAAACTTGTTCTACCTGCTTTCTGGGCTGAGATGGGGAATCGCTGAATTTTGGACTCGGCTGCTGACAAAATGTTCCAAACACACCCCATGCACAACTCCACCGGGGAAGGTGCCAGAAACGAGTTCTGTTGGTAGTTTTTACACTACCCCGGTAGGCACCTGAAAGGCACCACAAAACTTGTTCTACCTGCTTTCTGGGCTGAGATGGGGAATCGCTGAATTTTGGACTCGGCTGGTGACAAAATGTTCCAAACACACCCCATGCACAACTCCACCGGGGAAGGTGCCAGAAACGAGTTCTGTTGGTAGTTTTTACACTACCCCGGTAGGCAAGAGAAAGGCACCACAAAACTTGTTCTACCTGCTTTCTGGGCTGAGATGGGGAATCGCTGAATTTTGGACTCGGCTGCTGACAAAATGTTCCAAACACACCCCATGCACAACTCCACCGGGGAAGGTGCCAGAAACGAGTTCTGTTGGTAGTTTTTACACTACCCCGGTAGGCAGCTGAAAGGCACCACAAAACTTGTTCTACCTGCTTTCTGGGCTGAGATGGGGAATCGCTGAATTTTGGACTCGGCTGGTGACAAAATGTTCCAAACACACCCCATGCACAACTCCACCGGGGAAGGTGCCAGAAACGAGTTCTGTTGGTAGTTTTTACACTACCCCGGTAGGCAGCTGAAAGGCACCACAAAACTTGTTCTACCTGCTTTCTGGGCTGAGATGGGGAATCGCTGAATTTTGGACTCGGCTGGTGACAAAATGTTCCAAACACACCCCATGCACAACTCCACCGGGGAAGGTGCCAGAAACGAGTTCTGTTGGTAGTTTTTACACTACCCCGGTAGGCAGCTGAAAGGCACCACAAAACTTGTTCTACCTGCTTTCTGGGCTGAGATGGGGAATCGCTGAATTTTGGACTCGGCTGGTGACAAAATGTTCCAAACACACCCCATGCACAACTCCACCGGGGAAGGTGCCAGAAACGAGTTCTGTTGGTAGTTTTTACACTACCCCGGTAGGCAGCTGAAAGGCACCACAAAACTTGTTCTACCTGCTTTCTGGGCTGAGATGGGGAATCGCTGAATTTTGGACTCGGCTGGTGACAAAATGTTCCAAACACACCCCATGCACACCTCCACCGGGGAAGGTGCCAGAAACGAGTTCTGTTGGTAGTTTTTACACTACCCCGGTAGGCAGCTGAAAGGCACCACAAAACTTGTTCTACCTGCTTTCTGGGCTGAGATGGGGAATCGCTGAATTTTGGACTCGGCTGGTGACAAAATGTTCCAAACACACCCCATGCACAACTCCACCGGGGAAGGTGCCAGAAACGAGTTCTGTTGGTAGTTTTTACACTACCCCGGTAGGCAGCTGAAAGGCACCACAAAACTTGTTCTACCTGCTTTCTGGGCTGAGATGGGGAATCGCTGAATTTTGGACTCGGCTGGTGACAAAATGTTCCAAACACACCCCATGCACAACTCCACCGGGGAAGGTGCCAGAAACGAGTTCTGTTGGTAGTTTTTACACTACCCCGGTAGGCAGCTGAAAGGCACCACAAAACTTGTTCTACCTGCTTTCTGGGCTGAGATGGGGAATCGCTGAATTTTGGACTCGGCTGGTGACAAAATGTTCCAAACACACCCCATGCACAACTCCACCGGGGAAGGTGCCAGAAACGAGTTCTGTTGGTAGTTTTTACACTACCCCGGTAGGCAGCTGAAAGGCACCATAAAACCGGTTCTACCTGCTTTCTGGGCTGAGATGGGGAATCGCTGAATTTTGGACTCGGCTGGTGACAAAATGTTCCAAACACACCCCATGCACACCTCCACCGGGGAAGGTGCCAGAAACGAGTTCTGTTGGTAGTTTTTACACTACCCCGGTAGGCAGCTGAAAGGCACCACAAAACTTGTTCTACCTGCTTTCTGGGCTGAGATGGGGAACGGCTGAATTTTGGACTCGGCTGGTAACAAAATGTTCCAAACACACCCCATGCACAACTCCACCGGGGAAGGTGCCAGAAACGAGTTCTGTTGGTAGTTTTTACACTACCCCGGTAGGCAGCTGAAAGGCACCACAAAACTTGTTCTACCTGCTTTCTGGGCTGAGATGGGGAATCGCTGAATTTTGGACTCGGCTGGTGACAAAATGTTCCAAACACACCCCATGCACAACTCCACCGGGGAAGGTGCCAGAAACGAGTTCTGTTGGTAGTTTTTACACTACCCCGGTAGGCAGCTGAAAGGCACCACAAAACTTGTTCTACCTGCTTTCTGGGCTGAGATGGGGAATCGCTGAATTTTGGACTCGGCTGCTGACAAAATGTTCCAAACACACCCCATGCACAACTCCACCGGGGAAGGTGCCAGAAACGAGTTCTGTTGGTAGTTTTTACACTACCCCGGTAGGCAGCTGAAAGGCACCACAAAACTTGTTCTACCTGCTTTCTGGGCTGAGATGGGGAATCGCTGAATTTTGGACTCGGCTGGTGACAAAATGTTCCAAACACACCCCATGCACAACTCCACCGGGGAAGGTGCCAGAAAGGAGTTCTGTTGGTAGTTTTTACACTACCCCGGTAGGCAGCTGAAAGGCACCACAAAACTTGTTCTACCTGCTTTCTGGGCTGAGATGGGGAATCGCTGAATTTTGGACTCGGCTGCTGACAAAATGTTCCAAACACACCCCATGCACAACTCCACCGGGGAAGGTGCCAGAAACGAGTTCTGTTGGTAGTTTTTACACTACCCCGGTAGGCAGCTGAAAGGCACCATAAAACCGGTTCTACCTGCTTTCTGGGCTGAGATGGGGAATCGCTGAATTTTGGACTCGGCTGGTGACAAAATGTTCCAAACACACCCCATGCACAACTCCACCGGGGAAGGTGCCAGAAACGAGTTCTGTTGGTAGTTTTTACACTACCCCGGTAGGCAGCTGAAAGGCACCACAAAACTTGTTCTACCTGCTTTCTGGGCTGAGATGGGGAATCGCTGAATTTTGGACTCGGCTGGTGACAAAATGTTCCAAACACACCCCATGCACAACTCCACCGGGGAAGGTGCCAGAAACGAGTTCTGTTGGTAGTTTTTACACTACCCCGGTAGGCACCTGAAAGGCACCACAAAACTTGTTGTACCTGCTTTCTGGGCTGAGATGGGGAATCGCTGAATTTTGGACTCGGCTGGTGACAAAATGTTCCAAACACACCCCATGCACAACTCCACCGGGGAAGGTGCCAGAAACGAGTTCTGTTGGTAGTTTTTACACTACCCCGGTAGGCAGCTGAAAGGCACCACAAAACTTGTTCTACCTGCTTTCTGGGCTGAGATGGGGAATCGCTGAATTTTGGACTCGGCTGGTGACAAAATGTTCCAAACACACCCCATGCACAACTCCACCGGGGAAGGTGCCAGAAACGAGTTCTGTTGGTAGTTTTTACACTACCCCGGTAGGCAGCTGAAAGGCACCACAAAACTTGTTCTACCTGCTTTCTGGGCTGAGATGGGGAATCGCTGAATTTTGGACTCGGCTGCTGACAAAATGTTCCAAACACACCCCATGCACAACTCCACCGGGGAAGGTGCCAGAAACGAGTTCTGTTGGTAGTTTTTACACTACCCCGGTAGGCAGCTGAAAGGCACCACAAAACTTGTTCTACCTGCTTTCTGGGCTGAGATGGGGAATCGCTGAATTTTGGACTCGGCTGCTGACAAAATGTTCCAAACACACCCCATGCACAACTCCACAGGGGAAGGTGCCAGAAACGAGTTCTGTTGGTAGTTTTTACACTACCCCGGTAGGCAGCTGAAAGGCACCACAAAACTTGTTCTACCTGCTTTCTGGGCTGAGATGGGGAATCGCTGAATTTTGGACTCGGCTGCTGACAAAATGTTCCAAACACACCCCATGCACACCTCCACCGGGGAAGGTGCCAGAAACGAGTTCTGTTGGTAGTTTTTACACTACCCCGGTAGGCAGCTGAAAGGCACCACAAAACTTGTTCTACCTGCTTTCTGGGCTGAGATGGGGAATCGCTGAATTTTGGACTCGGCTGGTGACAAAATGTTCCAAACACACCCCATGCACACCTCCACCGGGGAAGGTGCCAGAAACGAGTTCTGTTGGTAGTTTTTACACTACCCCGGTAGGCAGCTGAAAGGCACCACAAAACTTGTTCTACCTGCTTTCTGGGCTGAGATGGGGAATCGCTGAATTTTGGACTCGGCTGCTGACAAAATGTTCCAAACACACCCCATGCACAACTCCACCGGGGAAGGTGCCAGAAAGGAGTTCTGTTGGTACTTTTTACACTACCCCGGTAGGCAGCTGAAAGGCACCACAAAACTTGTTCTACCTGCTTTCTGGGCTGAGATGGGGAATCGCTGAATTTTGGACTCGGCTGGTGACAAAATGTTCCAAACACACCCCATGCACAACTCCACCGGGGAAGGTGCCAGAAACGAGTTCTGTTGGTAGTTTTTACACTACCCCGGTAGGCAGCTGAAAGGCACCATAAAACCGGTTCTACCTGCTTTCTGGGCTGAGATGGGGAATCGCTGAATTTTGGACTCGGCTGGTGACAAAATGTTCCAAACACACCCCATGCACAACTCCACCGGGGAAGGTGCCAGAAACGAGTTCTGTTGGTAGTTTTTACACTACCCAGGTAGGCAGCTGAAAGGCACCACAAAACTTGTTCTACCTGCTTTCTGGGCTGAGATGGGGAATCGCTGAATTTTGGACTCGGCTGGTGACAAAATGTTCCAAACACACCCCATGCACAACTCCACCGGGGAAGGTGCCAGAAACGAGTTCTGTTGGTAGTTTTTACACTACCCCGGTAGGCACCTGAAAGGCACCACAAAACTTGTTGTACCTGCTTTCTGGGCTGAGATGGGGAATCGCTGAATTTTGGACTCGGCTGGTGACAAAATGTTCCAAACACACCCCATGCACAACTCCACCGGGGAAGGTGCCAGAAACGAGTTCTGTTGGTAGTTTTTACACTACCCCGGTAGGCAGCTGAAAGGCACCACAAAACTTGTTCTACCTGCTTTCTGGGCTGAGATGGGGAATCGCTGAATTTTGGACTCGGCTGCTGACAAAATGTTCCAAACACACCCCATGCACAACTCCACCGGGGAAGGTGCCAGAAACGAGTTCTGTTGGTAGTTTTTACACTACCCCGGTAGGCAGCTGAAAGGCACCACAAAACTTGTTCTACCTGCTTTCTGGGCTGAGATGGGGAATCGCTGAATTTTGGACTCGGCTGGTGACAAAATGTTCCAAACACACCCCATGCACAACTCCACCGGGGAAGGTGCCAGAAACGAGTTCTGTTGGTAGTTTTTACACTACCCCGGTAGGCAGCTGAAAGGCACCACAAAACTTGTTCTACCTGCTTTCTGGGCTGAGATGGGGAATCGCTGAATTTTGGACTCGGCTGGTGACAGAATGTTCCAAACACACCCCATGCACACCTCCACCGGGGAAGGTGCCAGAAACGAGTTCTGTTGGTAGTTTTTACACTACCCCGGTAGGCAGCTGAAAGGCACCACAAAACTTGTTCTACCTGCTTTCTGGGCTGAGATGGGGAATCGCTGAATTTTGGACTCGGCTGCTGACAAAATGTTCCAAACACACCCCATGCACAACTCCACCGGGGAAGGTGCCAGAAAGGAGTTCTGTTGGTAGTTTTTACACTACCCCGGTAGGCAGCTGAAAGGCACCACAAAACTTGTTGTACCTGCTTTCTGGGCTGAGATGGGGAATCGCTGAATTTTGGACTCGGCTGGTGACAAAATGTTCCAAACACACCCCATGCACAACTCCACCGGGGAAGGTGCCAGAAACGAGTTCTGTTGGTAGTTTTTACACTACCCCGGTAGGCAGCTGAAAGGCACCACAAAACTTGTTCTACCTGCTTTCTGGGCTGAGATGGGGAATCGCTGAATTTTGGACTCGGCTGGTGACAAAATGTTCCAAACACACCCCATGCACAACTCCACCGGGGAAGGTGCCAGAAACGAGTTCTGTTGGTAGTTTTTACACTACCCCGGTAGGCAAGAGAAAGGCACCACAAAACTTGTTCTACCTGCTTTCTGGGCTGAGATGGGGAATCGCTGAATTTTGGACTCGGCTGGTGACAAAATGTTCCAAACACACCCCATGCACAACTCCACCGGGGAAGGTGCCAGAAACGAGTTCTGTTGGTAGTTTTTACACTACCCCGGTAGGCAGCTGAAAGGCACCACAAAACTTGTTCTACCTGCTTTCTGGGCTGAGATGGGGAATCGCTGAATTTTGGACTCGGCTGGTGACAAAATGTTCCAAACACACCCCATGCACAACTCCACCGGGGAAGGTGCCAGAAACGAGTTCTGTTGGTAGTTTTTACACTACCCCGGTAGGCAGCTGAAAGGCACCACAAAACTTGTTCTACCTGCTTTCTGGGCTGAGATGGGGAATCGCTGAATTTTGGACTCGGCTGGTGACAAAATGTTCCAAACACACCCCATGCACACCTCCACCGGGGAAGGTGCCAGAAAGGAGTTCTGTTGGTAGTTTTTACACTACCCCGGTAGGCAGCTGAAAGGCACCACAAAACTTGTTCTACCTGCTTTCTGGGCTGAGATGGGGAATCGCTGAATTTTGGACTCGGCTGGTGACAAAATGTTCCAAACACACCCCATGCACAACTCCACCGGGGAAGGTGCCAGAAACGAGTTCTGTTGGTAGTTTTTACACTACCCCGGTAGGCAGCTGAAAGGCACCACAAAACTTGTTCTACCTGCTTTCTGGGCTGAGATGGGGAATCGCTGAATTTTGGACTCGGCTGGTGACAAAATGTTCCAAACACACCCCATGCACAACTCCACCGGGGAAGGTGCCAGAAAGGAGTTCTGTTGGTAGTTTTTACACTACCCCGGTAGGCAGCTGAAAGGCACCACAAAACTTGTTCTACCTGCTTTCTGGGCTGAGATGGGGAATCGCTGAATTTTGGACTCGGCTGCTGACAAAATGTTCCAAACACACCCCATGCACACCTCCACCGGGGAAGGTGCCAGAAACGAGTTCTGTTGGTAGTTTTTACACTACCCCGGTAGGCAGCTGAAAGGCACCATAAAACCGGTTCTACCTGCTTTCTGGGCTGAGATGGGGAATCGCTGAATTTTGGACTCGGCTGGTGACAAAATGTTCCAAACACACCCCATGCACACCTCCACAGGGGAAGGTGCCAGAAACGAGTTCTGTTGGTAGTTTTTACACTACCCCGGTAGGCAGCTGAAAGGCACCACAAAACTTGTTCTACCTGCTTTCTGGGCTGAGATGGGGAATCGCTGAATTTTGGACTCGGCTGGTGACAAAATGTTCCAAACACACCCCATGCACAACTCCACCGGGGAAGGTGCCAGAAACGAGTTCTGTTGGTAGTTTTTACACTACCCCGGTAGGCAGCTGAAAGGCACCACAAAACTTGTTCTACCTGCTTTCTGGGCTGAGATGGGGAATCGCTGAATTTTGGACTCGGCTGCTGACAAAATGTTCCAAACACACCCCATGCACACCTCCACCGGGGAAGGTGCCAGAAACGAGTTCTGTTGGTAGTTTTTACACTACCCCGGTAGGCAGCTGAAAGGCACCATAAAACCGGTTCTACCTGCTTTCTGGGCTGAGATGGGGAATCGCTGAATTTTGGACTCGGCTGGTGACAAAATGTTCCAAACACACCCCATGCACAACTCCACCGGGGAAGGTGCCAGAAACGAGTTCTGTTGGTAGTTTTTACACTACCCCGGTAGGCAGCTGAAAGGCACCACAAAACTTGTTCTACCTGCTTTCTGGGCTGAGATGGGGAATCGCTGAATTTTGGACTCGGCTGGTGACAAAATGTTCCAAACACACCCCATGCACAACTCCACCGGGGAAGGTGCCAGAAACGAGTTCTGTTGGTAGTTTTTACACTACCCCGGTAGGCAAGAGAAAGGCACCACAAAACTTGTTCTACCTGCTTTCTGGGCTGAGATGGGGAATCGCTGAATTTTGGACTCGGCTGGTGACAAAATGTTCCAAACACACCCCATGCACAACTCCACCGGGGAAGGTGCCAGAAACGAGTTCTGTTGGTAGTTTTTACACTACCCCGGTAGGCAGCTGAAAGGCACCACAAAACTTGTTCTACCTGCTTTCTGGGCTGAGATGGGGAATCGCTGAATTTTGGACTCGGCTGGTGACAAAATGTTCCAAACACACCCCATGCACAACTCCACCGGGGAAGGTGCCAGAAACGAGTTCTGTTGGTAGTTTTTACACTACCCCGGTAGGCAGCTGAAAGGCACCACAAAACTTGTTCTACCTGCTTTCTGGGCTGAGATGGGGAATCGCTGAATTTTGGACTCGGCTGGTGACAAAATGTTCCAAACACACCCCATGCACAACTCCACCGGGGAAGGTGCCAGAAACGAGTTCTGTTGGTAGTTTTTACACTACCCCGGTAGGCAGCTGAAAGGCACCATAAAACCGGTTCTACCTGCTTTCTGGGCTGAGATGGGGAATCGCTGAATTTTGGACTCGGCTGGTGACAAAATGTTCCAAACACACCCCATGCACACCTCCACCGGGGAAGGTGCCAGAAACGAGTTCTGTTGGTAGTTTTTACACTACCCCGGTAGGCAGCTGAAAGGCACCACAAAACTTGTTGTACCTGCTTTCTGGGCTGAGATGGGGAATCGCTGAATTTTCGACTCGGCTGGTGACAAAATGTTCCAAACACACGCCATGCACACCTCCACCGGGGAAGGTGCCAGAAACGAGTTCTGTTGGTAGTTTTTACACTACCCCGGTAGGCAGCTGAAAGGCACCACAAAACTTGTTCTACCTGCTTTCTGGGCTGAGATGGGGAATCGCTGAATTTTGGACTCGGCTGGTGACAAAATGTTCCAAACACACCCCATGCACAACTCCACCGGGGAAGGTGCCAGAAACGAGTTCTGTTGGTAGTTTTTACACTACCCCGGTAGGCAGCTGAAAGGCACCACAAAACTTGTTCTACCTGCTTTCTGGGCTGAGATGGGGAATCGCTGAATTTTGGACTCGGCTGGTGACAAAATGTTCCAAACACACCCCATGCACACCTCCACCGGGGAAGGTGCCAGAAAGGAGTTCTGTTGGTAGTTTTTACACTACCCCGGTAGGCAGCTGAAAGGCACCACAAAACTTGTTCTACCTGCTTTCTGGGCTGAGATGGGGAATCGCTGAATTTTGGACTCGGCTGGTGACAAAATGTTCCAAACACACCCCATGCACAACTCCACCGGGGAAGGTGCCAGAAACGAGTTCTGTTGGTAGTTTTTACACTACCCCGGTAGGCAGCTGAAAGGCACCACAAAACTTGTTCTACCTGCTTTCTGGGCTGAGATGGGGAATCGCTGAATTTTGGACTCGGCTGGTGACAAAATGTTCCAAACACACCCCATGCACAACTCCACCGGGGAAGGTGCCAGAAAGGAGTTCTGTTGGTAGTTTTTACACTACCCCGGTAGGCAGCTGAAAGGCACCACAAAACTTGTTCTACCTGCTTTCTGGGCTGAGATGGGGAATCGCTGAATTTTGGACTCGGCTGCTGACAAAATGTTCCAAACACACCCCATGCACACCTCCACCGGGGAAGGTGCCAGAAACGAGTTCTGTTGGTAGTTTTTACACTACCCCGGTAGGCAGCTGAAAGGCACCATAAAACCGGTTCTACCTGCTTTCTGGGCTGAGATGGGGAATCGCTGAATTTTGGACTCGGCTGGTGACAAAATGTTCCAAACACACCCCATGCACACCTCCACCGGGGAAGGTGCCAGAAACGAGTTCCGTTGGTAGTTTTTACACTACCCCGGTAGGCAGCTGAAAGGCACCACAAAACTTGTTGTACCTGCTTTCTGGGCTGAGATGGGGAATCGCTGAATTTTGGACTCGGCTGGTGACAAAATGTTCCAAACACACCCCATGCACAACTCCACCGGGGAAGGTGCCAGAAACGAGTTCTGTTGGTAGTTTTTACACTACCCCGGTAGGCAGCTGAAAGGCACCACAAAACTTGTTCTACCTGCTTTCTGGGCTGAGATGGGGAATCGCTGAATTTTGGACTCGGCTGCTGACAAAATGTTCCAAACACACCCCATGCACACCTCCACCGGGGAAGGTGCCAGAAACGAGTTCTGTTGGTAGTTTTTACACTACCCCGGTAGGCAGCTGAAAGGCACCACAAAACTTGTTCTACCTGCTTTCTGGGCTGAGATGGGGAATCGCTGAATTTTGGACTCGGCTGGTGACAAAATGTTCCAAACACACCCCATGCACAACTCCACCGGGGAAGGTGCCAGAATCGAGTACCGTTGGTAGTTTTTACACTACCCCGGTAGGCAGCTGAAAGGCACCACAAAACTTGTTCTACCTGCTTTCTGGGCTGAGATGGGGAATCGCTGAATTTTGGACTCGGCTGGTGACAAAATGTTCCAAACACACCCCATGCACAACTCCACCGGGGAAGGTGCCAGAAACGAGTTCTGTTGGTAGTTTTTACACTACTCCGGTAGGCAGCTGAAAGGCACCACAAAACTTGTTCTACCTGCTTTCTGGGCTGAGATGGGGAATTGCTGAATTTTGGACTCGGCTGCTGACAAAATGTTCCAAACACACCCCATGCACAACTCCACCGGGGAAGGTGCCAGAAACGAGTTCTGTTGGTAGTTTTTACACTACCCCGGTAGGCAAGAGAAAGGCACCACAAAACCTGTTCTACCTGCTTTCTGGGCTGAGATGGGGAATCGCTGAATTTTCGACTCGGCTGGTGACAAAATGTTCCAAACACACCCCATGCACAACTCCACCGGGGAAGGTGCCAGAAACGAGTTCTGTTGGTAGTTTTTACACTACCCCGGTAGGCAGCTGAAAGGCACCACAAAACTTGTTCTACCTGCTTTCTGGGCTGAGATGGGGAATCGCTGAATTTTGGACTCGGCTGGTGACAAAATGTTCCAAACACACCCCATGCACACCTCCACCGGGGAAGGTGCCAGAAAGGAGTTCTGTTGGTAGTTTTTACACTACCCCGGTAGGCAGCTGAAAGGCACCACAAAACTTGTTCTACCTGCTTTCTGGGCTGAGATGGGGAATCGCTGAATTTTGGACTCGGCTGGTGACAAAATGTTCCAAACACACCCCATGCACAACTCCACCGGGGAAGGTGCCAGAAACGAGTTCTGTTGGTAGTTTTTACACTACCCCGGTAGGCAGCTGAAAGGCACCACAAAACTTGTTCTACCTGCTTTCTGGGCTGAGATGGGGAATCGCTGAATTTTGGACTCGGCTGGTGACAAAATGTTCCAAACACACCCCATGCACAACTCCACCGGGGAAGGTGCCAGAAAGGAGTTCTGTTGGTAGTTTTTACACTACCCCGGTAGGCAGCTGAAAGGCACCACAAAACTTGTTCTACCTGCTTTCTGGGCTGAGATGGGGAATCGCTGAATTTTGGACTCGGCTGCTGACAAAATGTTCCAAACACACCCCATGCACACCTCCACCGGGGAAGGTGCCAGAAACGAGTTCTGTTGGTAGTTTTTACACTACCCCGGTAGGCAGCTGAAAGGCACCATAAAACCGGTTCTACCTGCTTTCTGGGCTGAGATGGGGAATCGCTGAATTTTGGACTCGGCTGGTGACAAAATGTTCCAAACACACCCCATGCACACCTCCACCGGGGAAGGTGCCAGAAACGAGTTCCGTTGGTAGTTTTTACACTACCCCGGTAGGCAGCTGAAAGGCACCACAAAACTTGTTGTACCTGCTTTCTGGGCTGAGATGGGGAATCGCTGAATTTTGGACTCGGCTGGTGACAAAATGTTCCAAACACACCCCATGCACAACTCCACCGGGGAAGGTGCCAGAAACGAGTTCTGTTGGTAGTTTTTACACTACCCCGGTAGGCAGCTGAAAGGCACCACAAAACTTGTTCTACCTGCTTTCTGGGCTGAGATGGGGAATCGCTGAATTTTGGACTCGGCTGGTGACAAAATGTTCCAAACACACCCCATGCACAACTCCACCGGGGAAGGTGCCAGAAACGAGTTCTGTTGGTAGTTTTTACACTACCCCGGTAGGCAGCTGAAAGGCACCACAAAACTTGTTCTACCTGCTTTCTGGGCTGAGATGGGGAATCGCTGAATTTTGGACTCGGCTGCTGACAAAATGTTCCAAACACACCCCATGCACACCTCCACCGGGGAAGGTGCCAGAAACGAGTTCTGTTGGTAGTTTTTACACTACCCCGGTAGGCAGCTGAAAGGCACCACAAAACTTGTTCTACCTGCTTTCTGGGCTGAGATGGGGAATCGCTGAATTTTGGACTCGGCTGGTGACAAAATGTTCCAAACACACCCCATGCACAACTCCACCGGGGAAGGTGCCAGAATCGAGTACCGTTGGTAGTTTTTACACTACCCCGGTAGGCAGCTGAAAGGCACCACAAAACTTGTTCTACCTGCTTTCTGGGCTGAGATGGGGAATCGCTGAATTTTGGACTCGGCTGGTGACAAAATGTTCCAAACACACCCCATGCACAACTCCACCGGGGAAGGTGCCAGAAACGAGTTCTGTTGGTAGTTTTTACACTACTCCGGTAGGCAGCTGAAAGGCACCACAAAACTTGTTCTACCTGCTTTCTGGGCTGAGATGGGGAATTGCTGAATTTTGGACTCGGCTGCTGACAAAATGTTCCAAACACACCCCATGCACAACTCCACCGGGGAAGGTGCCAGAAACGAGTTCTGTTGGTAGTTTTTACACTACCCCGGTAGGCAAGAGAAAGGCACCACAAAACCTGTTCTACCTGCTTTCTGGGCTGAGATGGGGAATCGCTGAATTTTCGACTCGGCTGCTGACAAAATGTTCCAAACACACCCCATGCACAACTCCACCGGGGAAGGTGCCAGAAACGAGTTCTGTTGGTAGTTTTTACACTACCCCGGTAGGCAGCTGAAAGGCACCACAAAAGTTTTTCTACCTGCTTTCTCGGCTGAGATGGGGAATCGCTGAATTTTGGACTCGGCTGGTGACAAAATGTTCCAAACACACCCCATGCACAACTCCACCGGGGAAGGTGCCAGAAACGAGTTCTGTTGGTAGTTTTTACACTACCCCGGTAGGCAAGAGAAAGGCACCACAAAACTTGTTCTACCTGCTTTCTGGGCTGAGATGGGGAATCGCTGAATTTTGGACTCGGCTGGTGACAAAATGTTCCAAACACACCCCATGCACAACTCCACCGGGGAAGGTGCCAGAAACGAGTTCTGTTGGTAGTTTTTACACTACCCCGGTAGGCAGCTGAAAGGCACCACAAAACTTGTTCTACCTGCTTTCTGGGCTGAGATGGGGAATCGCTGAATTTTGGACTCGGCTGGTGACAAAATGTTCCAAACACACCCCATGCACAACTCCACCGGGGAAGGTGCCAGAAACGAGTTCTGTTGGTAGTTTTTACACTACCCCGGTAGGCAGCTGAAAGGCACCACAAAACTTGTTCTACCTGCTTTCTGGGCTGAGATGGGGAATCACTGAATTTTGGACTCGGCTGGTGACAAAATGTTCCAAACACACCCCATGCACAACTCCACCGGGGAAGGTGCCAGAATCGAGTTCCGTTGGTAGTTTTTACACTACCCCGGTAGGCAAGAGAAAGGCACCACAAAACTTGTTCTACCTGCTTTCTGGGCTGAGATGGGGAATCGCTGAATTTTGGACTCGGCTGGTGACAAAATGTTCCAAACACACCCCATGCACAACTCCACCGGGGAAGGTGCCAGAAACGAGTTCTGTTGGTAGTTTTTACACTACCCCGGTAGGCAGCTGAAAGGCACCACAAAACTTGTTCTACCTGCTTTCTGGGCTGAGATGGGGAATCGCTGAATTTTGGACTCGGCTGGTGACAAAATGTT
This sequence comes from Falco cherrug, assembly GCF_023634085.1. Classification (NCBI taxonomy): domain Eukaryota; kingdom Metazoa; phylum Chordata; class Aves; order Falconiformes; family Falconidae; genus Falco; species Falco cherrug. The sequence goes on along the minus strand of NW_026599387.1, from coordinate 46,191 downwards.
CCAAACACACCCCATGCACAACTCCACCGGGGAAGGTGCCAGAAACGAGTTCTGTTGGTACTTTTTACACTACCCCGGTAGGCAGCTGAAAGGCACCACAAAACTTGTTGTACCTGCTTTCTGGGCTGAGATGGGGAATCGCTGAATTTTGGACTCGGCTGGTAACAAAATGTTCCAAACACACCCCATGCACAACTCCACCGGGGAAGATGCCAGAAACGAGTTCTGTTGGTAGTTTTTACACTACCCCGGTAGGCAGCTGAAAGGCACCACAAAACTTGTTCTACCTGCTTTCTGGGCTGAGATGGGGAATCGCTGAATTTTGGACTCGGCTGGTGACAAAATGTTCCAAACACACCCCATGCACAACTCCACCGGGGAAGGTGCCAGAAACGAGTTCTGTTGGTAGTTTTTACACTACCCCGGTAGGCAGCTGAAAGGCACCACAAAACTTGTTGTACCTGCTTTCTGGGCTGAGATGGGGAATCACTGAATTTTGGACTCGGCTGGTGACAAAATGTTCCAAACACACCCCATGCACAACTCCACCGGGGAAGGTGCCAGAATCGAGTTCCGTTGGTAGTTTTTACACTACCCCGGTAGGCAAGAGAAAGGCACCACAAAACTTGTTCTACCTGCTTTCTGGGCTGAGATGGGGAATCGCTGAATTTTGGACTCGGCTGGTGACAAAATGTTCCAAACACACCCCATGCACAACTCCACCGGGGAAGGTGCCAGAAACGAGTTCTGTTGGTAGTTTTTACACTACCCCGGTAGGCAGCTGAAAGGCACCACAAAACTTGTTCTACCTGCTTTCTGGGCTGAGATGGGGAATCGCTGAATTTTGGACTCGGCTGGTGACAAAATGTTCCAAACACACCCCATGCACAACTCCACCGGGGAAGGTGCCAGAATCGAGTTCCGTTGGTAGTTTTTACACTACCCCGGTAGGCAAGAGAAAGGCACCACAAAACTTGTTCTACCTGCTTTCTGGGCTGAGATGGGGAACGGCTGAATTTTGGACTCGGCTGGTAACAAAATGTTCCAAACACACCCCATGCACAACTCCACCGGGGAAGGTGCCAGAAACGAGTTCTGTTGGTAGTTTTTACACTACCCCGGTAGGCAGCTGAAAGGCACCACAAAACTTCTTCTACCTGCTTTCTGGGCTGAGATGGGGAATCGCTGAATTTTGGACTCGGCTGGTGACAAAATGTTCCAAACACACCCCATGCACAACTCCACCGGGGAAGGTGCCAGAAACGAGTTCTGTTGGTAGTTTTTACACTACCCCGGTAGGCAGCTGAAAGGCACCACAAAACTTGTTCTACCTGCTTTCTGGGCTGAGATGGGGAATCGCTGAATTTTGGACTCGGCTGCTGACAAAATGTTCCAAACACACCCCATGCACACCTCCACCGGGGAAGGTGCCAGAAACGAGTTCTGTTGGTAGTTTTTACACTACCCCGGTAGGCAGCTGAAAGGCACCACAAAACTTGTTCTACCTGCTTTCTGGGCTGAGATGGGGAATCACTGAATTTTGGACTCGGCTGGTGACAAAATGTTCCAAACACACCCCATGCACAACTCCACCGGGGAAGGTGCCAGAATCGAGTTCCGTTGGTAGTTTTTACACTACCCCGGTAGGCAAGAGAAAGGCACCACAAAACTTGTTCTACCTGCTTTCTGGGCTGAGATGGGGAATCGCTGAATTTTGGACTCGGCTGGTGACAAAATGTTCCAAACACACCCCATGCACAACTCCACCGGGGAAGGTGCCAGAAACGAGTTCTGTTGGTAGTTTTTACACTACCCCGGTAGGCAGCTGAAAGGCACCACAAAACTTGTTCTACCTGCTTTCTGGGCTGAGATGGGGAATCGCTGAATTTTGGACTCGGCTGGTGACAAAATGTTCCAAACACACCCCATGCACAACTCCACCGGGGAAGGTGCCAGAAACGAGTTCTGTTGGTAGTTTTTACACTACCCCGGTAGGCAGCTGAAAGGCACCACAAAACTTGTTCTACCTGCTTTCTGGGCTGAGATGGGGAATCGCTGAATTTTGGACTCGGCTGGTGACAAAATGTTCCAAACACACCCCATGCACAACTCCACCGGGGAAGGTGCCAGAAACGAGGTCTGTTGGTAGTTTTTACACTACCCCGGTAGGCAAGAGAAAGGCACCACAAAACTTGTTGTACCTGCTTTCTGGGCTGAGATGGGGAATCGCTGAATTTTGGACTCGGCTGGTGACAAAATGTTCCAAACACACCCCATGCACAACTCCACCGGGGAAGGTGCCAGAAAGGAGTTCTGTTGGTAGTTTTTACACTACCCCGGTAGGCAGCTGAAAGGCACCACAAAACTTGTTCTACCTGCTTACTGGGCTGAGATGGGGAATCGCTGAATTTTGGACTCGGCTGGTGACAAAATGTTCCAAACACACCCCATGCACACCTCCACCGGGGAAGGTGCCAGAAACGAGTTCTGTTGGTAGTTTTTACACTACCCCGGTAGGCAGCTGAAAGGCACCACAAAACTTGTTCTACCTGCTTTCTGGGCTGAGATGGGGAATCGCTGAATTTTGGACTCGGCTGGTGACAAAATGTTCCAAACACACCCCATGCACAACTCCACCGGGGAAGGTGCCAGAAACGAGTTCTGTTGGTAGTTTTTACACTACCCCGGTAGGCAGCTGAAAGGCACCACAAAACTTGTTCTACCTGCTTTCTGGGCTGAGATGGGGAATCGCTGAATTTTGGACTCGGCTGGTGACAAAATGTTCCAAACACACCCCATGCACAACTCCACCGGGGAAGGTGCCAGAAAGGAGTTCTGTTGGTAGTTTTTACACTACCCCGGTAGGCAAGAGAAAGGCACCACAAAACTTGTTCTACCTGCTTTCTGGGCTGAGATGGGGAATCGCTGAATTTTGGACTTGGCTGGTGACAAAATGTTCCAAACACACCCCATGCACAACTCCACCGGGGAAGGTGCCAGAAACGAGTTCTGTTGGTAGTTTTTACACTACCCCGGTAGGCAGCTGAAAGGCACCACAAAAGTTTTTCTACCTGCTTTCTGGGCTGAGATGGGGAATCGCTGAATTTTGGACTCGGCTGGTGACAAAATGTTCCAAACACACACCATGCACAACTCCACCGGGGAAGGTGCCAGAAACGAGTTCTGTTGGTAGTTTTTACACTACCCCGGTAGGCAGCTGAAAGGCACCACAAAACTTGTTCTACCTGCTTTCTGGGCTGAGATGGGGAATCGCTGAATTTTGGACTCGGCTGGTGACAAAATGTTCCAAACACACCCCATGCACAACTCCACCGGGGAAGGTGCCAGAAACGAGTTCTGTTGGTAGTTTTTACACTACCCCGGTAGGCAAGAGAAAGGCACCACAAAACTTGTTGTACCTGCTTTCTGGGCTGAGACGGGGAATCGCTGAATTTTGGACTCGGCTGGTGACAAAATGTTCCAAACACACCCCATGCACACCTCCACCGGGGAAGGTGCCAGAAAGGAGTTCTGTTGGTAGTTTTTACACTACCCCGGTAGGCAGCTGAAAGGCACCCAAAACTTGTTCTACCTGCTTTCTGGGCTGAGATGGGGAATCGCTGAATTTTGGACTCGGCTGGTGACAAAATGTTCCAAACACACCCCATGCACAACTCCACCGGGGAAGGTGCCAGAAACGAGTTCTGTTGGTAGTTTTTACACTACCCCGGTAGGCAGCTGAAAGGCACCACAAAACTTGTTCTACCTGCTTTCTGGGCTGAGATGGGGAATCGCTGAATTATCGACTCGGCTGGTGACAAAATGTTCCAAACACACCCCATGCACAACTCCACCGGGGAAGGTGCCAGAAACGAGTTCTGTTGGTAGTTTTTACACTACCCCGGTAGGCAAGAGAAAGGCACCACAAAACTTGTTGTACCTGCTTTCTGGGCTGAGATGGGGAACGGCTGAATTTTGGACTCGGCTGGTGACAAAATGTTCCAAACACACCCCATGCACACCTCCACCGGGGAAGGTGCCAGAAAGGAGTTCTGTTGGTAGTTTTTACACTACCCCGGTAGGCAGCTGAAAGGCACCACAAAACTTGTTCTACCTGCTTTCTGGGCTGAGATGGGGAATAGCTGAATTTTGGACTCGGCTGGTGACAAAATGTTCCAAACACACCCCATGCACAACTCCACCGGGGAAGGTGCCAGAAACGAGTTCTGTTGGTAGTTTTTACACTACCCCCGTAGGCAAGAGAAAGGCACCACAAAACTTGTTCTACCTGCTTTCTGGGCTGAGATGGGGAACGGCTGAATTTTGGACTCGGCTGGTGACAAAATGTTCCAAACACACCCCATGCACAACTCCACCGGGGAAGGTGCCAGAAACGAGTTCTGTTGGTAGTTTTTACACTACCCCGGTAGGCAGCTGAAAGGCACCACAAAACTTGTTCTACCTGCTTTCTGGGCTGAGATGGGGAATCGCTGAATTTTCGACTCGGCTGGTGACAAAATGTTCTAAACACACCCCATGCACAACTCCACCGGGGAAGGTGCCAGAAACGAGTTCTGTTGGTAGTTTTTACACTACCCCGGTAGGCAGCTGAAAGGCACCACAAAACTTGTTCTACCTGCTTTCTGGGCTGAGATGGGGAATCGCTGAATTTTGGACTCGGCTGGTGACAAAATGTTCCAAACACACCCCATGCACAACTCCACCGGGGAAGGTGCCAGAAACGAGTTCTGTTGGTAGTTTTTACACTACCCCGGTAGGCAGCTGAAAGGCACCACAAAACTTGTTCTACCTGCTTTCTGGGCTGAGATGGGGAATAGCTGAATTTTGGACTCGGCTGGTGACAAAATGTTCCAAACACACCCCATGCACAACTCCACCGGGGAAGGTGCCAGAAACGAGTTCTGTTGGTAGTTTTTACACTACCCCGGTAGGCAGCTGAAAGGCACCACAAAACTTGTTGTACCTGCTTTCTGGGCTGAGATGGGGAATCGCTGAATTTTGGACTCGGCTGGTGACAAAATGTTCCAAACACACCCCATGCACACCTCCACCGGGGAAGGTGCCAGAAACGAGTTCTGTTGGTAGTTTTTACACTACCCCGGTAGGCAGCTGAAAGGCACCACAAAACTTGTTCTACCTGCTTTCTGGGCTGAGATGGGGAATCGCTGAATTTTGGACTCGGCTGGTGACAAAATGTTCCAAACACACCCCATGCACAACTCCACCGGGGAAGGTGCCAGAAACGAGTTCTGTTGGTAGTTTTTACACTACCCCGGTAGGCAGCTGAAAGGCACCACAAAACTTGTTCTACCTGCTTTCTGGGCTGAGATGGGGAATCGCTGAATTTTGGACTCGGCTGGTGACAAAATGTTCCAAACACACCCCATGCACAACTCCACCGGGGAAGGTGCCAGAAACGAGTTCTGTTGGTAGTTTTTACACTACCCCGGTAGGCAGCTGAAAGGCACCATAAAACCGGTTCTACCTGCTTTCTGGGCTGAGATGGGGAATCGCTGAATTTTGGACTCGGCTGCTGACAAAATGTTCCAAACACACCCCATGCACACCTCCACCGGGGAAGGTGCCAGAAACGAGTTCTGTTGGTAGTTTTTACACTACCCCGGTAGGCAGCTGAAAGGCACCACAAAACTTGTTCTACCTGCTTTCTGGGCTGAGATGGGGAACGGCTGAATTTTGGACTCGGCTGGTAACAAAATGTTCCAAACACACCCCATGCACAACTCCACCGGGGAAGGTGCCAGAAACGAGTTCTGTTGGTAGTTTTTACACTACCCCGGTAGGCAGCTGAAAGGCACCACAAAACTTGTTGTACCTGCTTTCTGGGCTGAGATGGGGAATCGCTGAATTTTGGACTCGGCTGGTGACAAAATGTTCCAAACACACCCCATGCACAACTCCACCGGGGAAGGTGCCAGAAAGGAGTTCTGTTGGTAGTTTTTACACTACCCCGGTAGGCAGCTGAAAGGCACCACAAAACTTGTTCTACCTGCTTTCTGGGCTGAGATGGGGAATCGCTGAATTTTGGACTCGGCTGGTGACAAAATGTTCCAAACACACCCCATGCACAACTCCACCGGGGAAGGTGCCAGAAACGAGTTCTGTTGGTAGTTTTTACACTACCCCGGTAGGCAGCTGAAAGGCACCACAAAACTTGTTCTACCTGCTTTCTGGGCTGAGATGGGGAATCGCTGAATTTTCGACTCGGCTGGTGACAAAATGTTCCAAACACACCCCATGCACAACTCCACCGGGGAAGGTGCCAGAAACGAGTTCTGTTGGTAGTTTTTACACTACCCCGGTAGGCAAGAGAAAGGCACCACAAAACTTGTTGTACCTGCTTTCTGGGCTGAGATGGGGAACGGCTGAATTTTGGACTCGGCTGGTGACAAAATGTTCCAAACACACCCCATGCACACCTCCACCGGGGAAGGTGCCAGAAACGAGTTCTGTTGGTAGTTTTTACACTACCCCGGTAGGCAGCTGAAAGGCACCACAAAACTTGTTCTACCTGCTTTCTGGGCTGAGATGGGGAATAGCTGAATTTTGGACTCGGCTGCTGACAAAATGTTCCAAACACACCCCATGCACAACTCCACCGGGGAAGGTGCCAGAAACGAGTTCTGTTGGTAGTTTTTACACTACCCCCGTAGGCAAGAGAAAGGCACCACAAAACTTGTTCTACCTGCATTCTGGGCTGAGATGGGGAACGGCTGAATTTTGGACTCGGCTGGTGACAAAATGTTCCAAACACACCCCATGCACAACTCCACCGGGGAAGGTGCCAGAAACGAGTTCTGTTGGTAGTTTTTACACTACCCCGGTAGGCAGCTGAAAGGCACCACAAAACTTGTTCTACCTGCTTTCTGGGCTGAGATGGGGAATCGCTGAATTTTCGACTCGGCTGGTGACAAAATGTTCCAAACACACCCCATGCACAACTCCACCGGGGAAGGTGCCAGAAACGAGTTCTGTTGGTAGTTTTTACACTACCCCGGTAGGCAGCTGAAAGGCACCACAAAACTTGTTCTACCTGCTTTCTGGGCTGAGATGGGGAATCGCTGACTTTTCGACTCGGCTGGTGACAAAATGTTCCAAACACACCCCATGCACAACTCCACCGGGGAAGGTGCCAGAAACGAGTTCTGTTGGTAGTTTTTACACTACCCCGGTAGGCAGCTGAAAGGCACCACAAAACTTGTTCTACCTGCTTTCTGGGCTGAGATGGGGAATCGCTGAATTTTGGACTCGGCTGCTGACAAAATGTTCCAAACACACCCCATGCACAACTCCACCGGGGAAGGTGCCAGAAAGGAGTTCTGTTGGTAGTTTTTACACTACCCCGGTAGGCAGCTGAAAGGCACCACAAAACTTGTTCTACCTGCTTTCTGGGCTGAGATGGGGAATCGCTGAATTTTCGACTCGGCTGGTGACAAAATGTTCCAAACACACCCCATGCACAACTCCACCGGGGAAGGTGCCAGAAACGAGTTCTGTTGGTAGTTTTTACACTACCCCGGTAGGCAGCTGAAAGGCACCACAAAACTTGTTCTACCTGCTTTCTGGGCTGAGATGGGGAATCGCTGACTTTTCGACTCGGCTGGTGACAAAATGTTCCAAACACACCCCATGCACAACTCCACCGGGGAAGGTGCCAGAAAGGAGTTCTGTTGGTAGTTTTTACACTACCCCGGTAGGCAGCTGAAAGGCACCACAAAACTTGTTCTACCTGCTTTCTGGGCTGAGATGGGGAATCGCTGAATTTTGGACTCGGCTGGTGACAAAATGTTCCAAACACACCCCATGCACACCTCCACCGGGGAAGGTGCCAGAAACGAGTTCTGTTGGTAGTTTTTACACTACCCCGGTAGGCAGCTGAAAGGCACCATAAAACCGGTTCTACCTGCTTTCTGGGCTGAGATGGGGAACGGCTGAATTTTGGACTCGGCTGGTAACAAAATGTTCCAAACACACCCCATGCACAACTCCACCGGGGAAGGTGCCAGAAACGAGTTCTGTTGGTAGTTTTTACACTACCCCGGTAGGCAGCTGAAAGGCACCACAAAACTTGTTCTACCTGCTTTCTGGGCTGAGATGGGGAATCGCTGAATTTTGGACTCGGCTGGTGACAAAATGTTCCAAACACACCCCATGCACAACTCCACCGGGGAAGGTGCCAGAAACGAGTTCTGTTGGTAGTTTTTACACTACCCCGGTAGGCAGCTGAAAGGCACCACAAAACTTGTTCTACCTGCTTTCTGGGCTGAGATGGGGAATCGCTGAATTTTGGACTCGGCTGGTGACAAAATGTTCCAAACACACCCCATGCACAACTCCACCGGGGAAGGTGCCAGAAACGAGTTCTGTTGGTAGTTTTTACACTACCCCGGTAGGCAGCTGAAAGGCACCACAAAACTTGTTCTACCTGCTTTCTGGGCTGAGATGGGGAATCGCTGAATTTTGGACTCGGCTGGTGACAAAATGTTCCAAACACACCCCATGCACACCTCCACCGGGGAAGGTGCCAGAAACGAGTTCTGTTGGTAGTTTTTACACTACCCCGGTAGGCAGCTGAAAGGCACCACAAAACTTGTTCTACCTGCTTTCTGGGCTGAGATGGGGAATCGCTGAATTTTGGACTCGGCTGCTGACAAAATGTTCCAAACACACCCCATGCACACCTCCACCGGGGAAGGTGCCAGAAACGAGTTCTGTTGGTAGTTTTTACACTACCCCGGTAGGCAGCTGAAAGGCACCATAAAACCGGTTCTACCTGCTTTCTGGGCTGAGATGGGGAATCGCTGAATTTTGGACTCGGCTGGTGACAAAATGTTCCAAACACACCCCATGCACACCTCCACCGGGGAAGGTGCCAGAAACGAGTTCTGTTGGTAGTTTTTACACTACCCCGGTAGGCAGCTGAAAGGCACCACAAAACTTGTTGTACCTGCTTTCTGGGCTGAGATGGGGAATCGCTGAATTTTGGACTCGGCTGGTGACAAAATGTTCCAAACACACCCCATGCACAACTCCACCGGGGAAGGTGCCAGAAACGAGTTCTGTTGGTAGTTTTTACACTACCCCGGTAGGCAGCTGAAAGGCACCACAAAACTTGTTCTACCTGCTTTCTGGGCTGAGATGGGGAATCGCTGAATTTTGGACTCGGCTGGTGACAAAATGTTCCAAACACACCCCATGCACAACTCCACCGGGGAAGGTGCCAGAAACGAGTTCTGTTGGTAGTTTTTACACTACCCCGGTAGGCAGCTGAAAGGCACCACAAAACTTGTTCTACCTGCTTTCTGGGCTGAGATGGGGAATCGCTGAATTTTGGACTCGGCTGGTGACAAAATGTTCCAAACACACCCCATGCACAACTCCACCGGGGAAGGTGCCAGAAAGGAGTTCTGTTGGTAGTTTTTACACTACCCCGGTAGGCAGCTGAAAGGCACCACAAAACTTGTTCTACCTGCTTTCTGGGCTGAGATGGGGAATCGCTGAATTTTGGACTCGGCTGGTGACAAAATGTTCCAAACACACCCCATGCACAACTCCACCGGGGAAGGTGCCAGAAACGAGTTCTGTTGGTAGTTTTTACACTACCCCGGTAGGCAGCTGAAAGGCACCACAAAACTTGTTCTACCTGCTTTCTGGGCTGAGATGGGGAATCGCTGAATTTTGGACTCGGCTGCTGACAAAATGTTCCAAACACACCCCATGCACACCTCCACCGGGGAAGGTGCCAGAAACGAGTTCTGTTGGTAGTTTTTACACTACCCCGGTAGGCAGCTGAAAGGCACCACAAAACTTGTTCTACCTGCTTTCTGGGCTGAGATGGGGAATCGCTGAATTTTGGACTCGGCTGGTGACAAAATGTTCCAAACACACCCCATGCACAACTCCACCGGGGAAGGTGCCAGAAAGGAGTTCTGTTGGTAGTTTTTACACTACCCCGGTAGGCAGCTGAAAGGCACCATAAAACCGGTTCTACCTGCTTTCTGGGCTGAGATGGGGAATCGCTGAATTTTGGACTCGGCTGGTGACAAAATGTTCCAAACACACCCCATGCACACCTCCACCGGGGAAGGTGCCAGAAACGAGTTCTGTTGGTAGTTTTTACACTACCCCGGTAGGCAGCTGAAAGGCACCACAAAACTTGTTCTACCTGCTTTCTGGGCTGAGATGGGGAATCGCTGAATTTTGGACTCGGCTGGTGACAAAATGTTCCAAACACACCCCATGCACAACTCCACCGGGGAAGGTGCCAGAAACGAGTTCTGTTGGTAGTTTTTACACTACCCCGGTAGGCAGCTGAAAGGCACCACAAAACTTGTTCTACCTGCTTTCTGGGCTGAGATGGGGAATCGCTGACTTTTCGACTCGGCTGGTGACAAAATGTTCCAAACACACCCCATGCACAACTCCACCGGGGAAGGTGCCAGAAAGGAGTTCTGTTGGTAGTTTTTACACTACCCCGGTAGGCAGCTGAAAGGCACCACAAAACTTGTTCTACCTGCTTTCTGGGCTGAGATGGGGAATCGCTGAATTTTGGACTCGGCTGGTGACAAAATGTTCCAAACACACCCCATGCACACCTCCACCGGGGAAGGTGCCAGAAACGAGTTCTGTTGGTAGTTTTTACACTACCCCGGTAGGCAAGAGAAAGGTACCACAAAACTTGTTCTACCTGCTTTCTGGGCTGAGATGGGGAATCGCTGAATTTTGGACTCGGCTGGTGACAAAATGTTCCAAACACACCCCATGCACAACTCCACCGGGGAAGGTGCCAGAAACGAGTTCTGTTGGTAGTTTTTACACTACCCCGGTAGGCAGCTGAAAGGCACCACAAAACTTGTTCTACCTGCTTTCTGGGCTGAGATGGGGAATCGCTGAATTTTGGACTCGGCTGGTGACAAAATGTTCCAAACACACCCCATGCACAACTCCACCGGGGAAGGTGCCAGAAACGAGTTCTGTTGGTAGTTTTTACACTACCCCGGTAGGCAGCTGAAAGGCACCACAAAACTTGTTCTACCTGCTTTCTGGGCTGAGATGGGGAACAGCTGAGTTTTGGACTCGGCTGGTGACAAAATGTTCCAAACACACCCCATGCACACCTCCACCGGGGAAGGTGCCAGAAAGGAGTTCTGTTGGTAGTTTTTACACTACCCCGGTAGGCAGCTGAAAGGCACCACAAAACTTGTTCTACCTGCTTTCTGGGCTGAGATGGGGAATCGCTGAATTTTGGACTCGGCTGGTGACAAAATGTTCCAAACACACCCCATGCACAACTCCACCGGGGAAGGTGCCAGAAACGAGTTCTGTTGGTAGTTTTTACACTACCCCGGTAGGCAGCTGAAAGGCACCACAAAACTTGTTCTACCTGCTTTCTGGGCTGAGATGGGGAACAGCTGAGTTTTGGACTCGGCTGGTGACAAAATGTTCCAAACACACCCCATGCACACCTCCACCGGGGAAGGTGCCAGAAAGGAGTTCTGTTGGTAGTTTTTACACTACCCCGGTAGGCAGCTGAAAGGCACCACAAAACTTGTTCTACCTGCTTTCTGGGCTGAGATGGGGAATCGCTGAATTTTGGACTCGGCTGGTGACAAAATGTTCCAAACACACCCCATGCACAACTCCACCGGGGAAGGTGCCAGAAACGAGTTCTGTTGGTAGTTTTTACACTACCCCGGTAGGCAGCTGAAAGGCACCACAAAACTTGTTCTACCTGCTTTCTGGGCTGAGATGGGGAATCGCTGAATTTTCGACTCGGCTGGTGACAAAATGTTCCAAACACACCCCATGCACAACTCCACCGGGGAAGGTGCCAGAAAGGAGTTCTGTTGGTAGTTTTTACACTACCCCGGTAGGCAGCTGAAAGGCACCACAAAACTTGTTGTACCTGCTTTCTGGGCTGAGATGGGGAATCGCTGAATTTTGGACTCGGCTGGTGACAAAATGTTCCAAACACACCCCATGCACACCTCCACCGGGGAAGGTGCCAGAAACGAGTTCTGTTGGTAGTTTTTACACTACCCCGGTAGGCAGCTGAAAGGCACCACAAAACTTGTTCTACCTGCTTTCTGGGCTGAGATGGGGAATCGCTGAATTTTGGACTCGGCTGGTGACAAAATGTTCCAAACACACCCCATGCACAACTCCACCGGGGAAGGTGCCAGAAACGAGTTCTGTTGGTAGTTTTTACACTACCCCGGTAGGCAGCTGAAAGGCACCACAAAACTTGTTCTACCTGCTTTCTGGGCTGAGATGGGGAATCGCTGAATTTTGGACTCGGCTGGTGACAAAATGTTCCAAACACACCCCATGCACAACTCCACCGGGGAAGGTGCCAGAAACGAGTTCTGTTGGTAGTTTTTACACTACCCCGGTAGGCAGCTGAAAGGCACCACAAAACTTGTTCTACCTGCTTTCTGGGCTGAGATGGGGAACGGCTGAATTTTGGACTCGGCTGGTGACAAAATGTTCCAAACACACCCCATGCACACCTCCACCGGGGAAGGTGCCAGAAACGAGTTCTGTTGGTAGTTTTTACACTACCCCGGTAGGCAGCTGAAAGGCACCACAAAACTTGTTGTACCTGCTTTCTGGGCTGAGATGGGGAATCGCTGAATTTTGGACTCGGCTGGTGACAAAATGTTCCAAACACACCCCATGCACAACTCCACCGGGGAAGGTGCCAGAAAGGAGTTCTGTTGGTAGTTTTTACACTACCCCGGTAGGCAGCTGAAAGGCACCACAAAACTTGTTCTACCTGCTTTCTGGGCTGAGATGGGGAATCGCTGAATTTTGGACTCGGCTGGTGACAAAATGTTCCAAACACACCCCATGCACAACTCCACCGGGGAAGGTGCCAGAAACGAGTTCTGTTGGTAGTTTTTACACTACCCCGGTAGGCAGCTGAAAGGCACCACAAAACTTGTTCTACCTGCTTTCTGGGCTGAGATGGGGAATCGCTGAATTTTGGACTCGGCTGGTGACAAAATGTTCCAAACACACCCCATGCACAACTCCACCGGGGAAGGTGCCAGAAACGAGTTCTGTTGGTAGTTTTTACACTACCCCGGTAGGCAGCTGAAAGGCACCACAAAACTTGTTCTACCTGCTTTCTGGGCTGAGATGGGGAATCGCTGAATTTTGGACTCGGCTGGTGACAAAATGTTCCAAACACACCCCATGCACACCTCCACCGGGGAAGGTGCCAGAAACGAGTTCTGTTGGTAGTTTTTACACTACCCCGGTAGGCAGCTGAAAGGCACCACAAAACTTGTTCTACCTGCTTTCTGGGCTGAGATGGGGAATCGCTGAATTTTGGACTCGGCTGGTGACAAAATGTTCCAAACACACCCCATGCACAACTCCACCGGGGAAGGTGCCAGAAACGAGTTCTGTTGGTAGTTTTTACACTACCCCGGTAGGCAGCTGAAAGGCACCACAAAACTTGTTCTACCTGCTTTCTGGGCTGAGATGGGGAATCGCTGAATTTTGGACTCGGCTGCTGACAAAATGTTCCAAACACACCCCATGCACACCTCCACCGGGGAAGGTGCCAGAAACGAGTTCTGTTGGTAGTTTTTACACTACCCCGGTAGGCAGCTGAAAGGCACCACAAAACTTGTTCTACCTGCTTTCTGGGCTGAGATGGGGAATCGCTGAATTTTGGACTCGGCTGCTGACAAAATGTTCCAAACACACCCCATGCACACCTCCACCGGGGAAGGTGCCAGAAACGAGTTCTGTTGGTAGTTTTTACACTACCCCGGTAGGCAGCTGAAAGGCACCATAAAACCGGTTCTACCTGCTTTCTGGGCTGAGATGGGGAATCGCTGAATTTTGGACTCGGCTGGTGACAAAATGTTCCAAACACACCCCATGCACACCTCCACCGGGGAAGGTGCCAGAAACGAGTTCTGTTGGTAGTTTTTACACTACCCCGGTAGGCAGCTGAAAGGCACCACAAAACTTGTTCTACCTGCTTTCTGGGCTGAGATGGGGAATCGCTGAATTTTGGACTCGGCTGCTGACAAAATGTTCCAAACACACCCCATGCACACCTCCACCGGGGAAGGTGCCAGAAACGAGTTCTGTTGGTAGTTTTTACACTACCCCGGTAGGCAGCTGAAAGGCACCATAAAACCGGTTCTACCTGCTTTCTGGGCTGAGATGGGGAATCGCTGAATTTTGGACTCGGCTGGTGACAAAATGTTCCAAACACACCCCATGCACACCTCCACCGGGGAAGGTGCCAGAAACGAGTTCTGTTGGTAGTTTTTTACACTACCCCGGTAGGCAGCTGAAAGGCACCACAAAACTTGTTCTACCTGCTTTCTGGGCTGAGATGGGGAATCGCTGAATTTTGGACTCGGCTGCTGACAAAATGTTCCAAACACACCCCATGCACACCTCCACCGGGGAAGGTGCCAGAAAGGAGTTCTGTTGGTAGTTTTTACACTACCCCGGTAGGCAGCTGAAAGGCACCACAAAACTTGTTCTACCTGCTTTCTGGGCTGAGATGGGGAATCGCTGAATTTTGGACTCGGCTGGTGACAAAATGTTCCAAACACACCCCATGCACACCTCCACCGGGGAAGGTGCCAGAAACGAGTTCTGTTGGTAGTTTTTACACTACCCCGGTAGGCAGCTGAAAGGCACCACAAAACTTGTTCTACCTGCTTTCTGGGCTGAGATGGGGAATCGCTGAATTTTGGACTCGGCTGGTGACAAAATGTTCCAAACACACCCCATGCACACCTCCACCGGGGAAGGTGCCAGAAACGAGTTCTGTTGGTAGTTTTTACACTACCCCGGTAGGCAAGAGAAAGGCACCACAAAACTTGTTCTACCTGCTTTCTGGGCTGAGATGGGGAACGGCTGAATTTTGGACTCGGCTGGTAACAAAATGTTCCAAACACACCCCATGCACAACTCCACCGGGGAAGGTGCCAGAAACGAGTTCTGTTGGTAGTTTTTACACTACCCCGGTAGGCAGCTGAAAGGCACCACAAAACTTGTTGTACCTGCTTTCTGGGCTGAGATGGGGAATCGCTGAATTTTGGACTCGGCTGGTGACAAAATGTTCCAAACACACCCCATGCACAACTCCACCGGGGAAGGTGCCAGAAACGAGTTCCGTTGGTAGTTTTTACACTACCCCGGTAGGCAGCTGAAAGGCACCACAAAACTTGTTCTACCTGCTTTCTGGGCTGAGATGGGGAATCGCTGAATTTTGGACTCGGCTGGTGACAAAATGTTCCAAACACACCCCATGCACACCTCCACCGGGGAAGGTGCCAGAAAGGAGTTCTGTTGGTAGTTTTTACACTACCCCGGTAGGCAGCTGAAAGGCACCATAAAACCGGTTCTACCTGCTTTCTGGGCTGAGATGGGGAATCGCTGAATTTTGGACTCGGCTGGTGACAAAATGTTCCAAACACACCCCATGCACACCTCCACCGGGGAAGGTGCCAGAAACGATTTCTGTTGGTAGTTTTTACACTACCCCGGTAGGCAGCTGAAAGGCACCACAAAACTTGTTCTACCTGCTTTCTGGGCTGAGATGGGGAATCGCTGAATTTTGGAGTCGGCTGGTGACAAAATGTTCCAAACACACCCCATGCACAACTCCACCGGGGAAGGTGCCAGAAAGGAGTTCTGTTGGTAGTTTTTACACTACCCCGGTAGGCAGCTGAAAGGCACCACAAAACTTGTTCTACCTGCTTTCTGGGCTGAGATGGGGAATCGCTGAATTTTGGACTCGGCTGGTGACAAAATGTTCCAAACACACCCCATGCACAACTCCACCGGGGAAGGTGCCAGAAACGAGTTCTGTTGGTAGTTTTTACACTACCCCGGTAGGCAGCTGAAAGGCACCACAAAACTTGTTCTACCTGCTTTCTGGGCTGAGATGGGGAATCGCTGAATTTTGGACTCGGCTGGTGACAAAATGTTCCAAACACACCCCATGCACAACTCCACCGGGGAAGGTGCCAGAAACGAGTTCTGTTGGTAGTTTTTACACTACCCCGGTAGGCAGCTGAAAGGCACCACAAAACTTGTTCTACCTGCTTTCTGGGCTGAGATGGGGAATCGCTGAATTTTGGACTCGGCTGGTGACAAAATGTTCCAAACACACCCCATGCACAACTCCACCGGGGAAGGTGCCAGAAACGAGTTCTGTTGGTAGTTTTTACACTACCCCGGTAGGCAGCTGAAAGGCACCACAAAACTTGTTCTACCTGCTTTCTGGGCTGAGATGGGGAACAACTGAGTTTTGGACTCGGCTGGTGACAAAATGTTCCAAACACACCCCATGCACAACTCCACCGGGGAAGGTGCCAGAAACGAGTTCTGTTGGTAGTTTTTACACTACCCCGGTAGGCAGCTGAAAGGCACCATAAAACCGGTTCTACCTGCTTTCTGGGCTGAGATGGGGAACGGCTGAATTTTGGACTCGGCTGGTAACAAAATGTTCCAAACACACCCCATGCACACCTCCACCGGGGAAGGTGCCAGAAACGATTTCTGTTGGTAGTTTTTACACTACCCCGGTAGGCAGCTGAAAGGCACCACAAAACTTGTTCTACCTGCTTTCTGGGCTGAGATGGGGAATCGCTGAATTTTGGACTCGGCTGCTGACAAAATGTTCCAAACACACCCCATGCACAACTCCACCGGGGAAGGTGCCAGAAACGAGTTCTGTTGGTAGTTTTTACACTACCCCGGTAGGCAGCTGAAAGGCACCATAAAACCGGTTCTACCTGCTTTCTGGGCTGAGATGGGGAATCGCTGAATTTTGGACTCGGCTGCTGACAAAATGTTCCAAACACACCCCATGCACACCTCCACCGGGGAAGGTGCCAGAAACGATTTCTGTTGGTAGTTTTTACACTACCCCGGTAGGCAGCTGAAAGGCACCACAAAACTTGTTCTACCTGCTTTCTGGGCTGAGATGGGGAATCGCTGAATTTTGGACTCGGCTGGTGACAAAATGTTCCAAACACACCCCATGCACAACTCCACCGGGGAAGGTGCCAGAAACGATTTCTGTTGGTAGTTTTTACACTACCCCGGTAGGCAGCTGAAAGGCACCACAAAACTTGTTCTACCTGCTTTCTGGGCTGAGATGGGGAATCGCTGAATTTTGGACTCGGCTGCTGACAAAATGTTCCAAACACACCCCATGCACTCCTCCACCGGGGAAGGTGCCAGAAACGAGTTCTGTTGGTAGTTTTTACACTACCCCGGTAGGCAGCTGAAAGGCACCACAAAACTTGTTCTACCTGCTTTCTGGGCTGAGATGGGGAATCGCTGAATTTTCGACTCGGCTGGTGACAAAATGTTCCAAACACACCCCATGCACACCTCCACCGGGGAAGGTGCCAGAAAGGAGTTCTGTTGGTAGTTTTTACACTACCCCGGTAGGCAGCTGAAAGGCACCATAAAACTTGTTCTACCTGCTTTCTGGGCTGAGATGGGGAATCGCTGAATTTTGGACTCGGCTGGTGACAAAATGTTCCAAACACACCCCATGCACAACTCCACCGGGGAAGGTGCCAGAAACGAGTTCTGTTGGTAGTTTTTACACTACCCCGGTAGGCAGCTGAAAGGCACCACAAAACTTGTTCTACCTGCTTTCTGGGCTGAGATGGGGAATCGCTGAATTTTGGACTCGGCTGGTGACAAAATGTTCCAAAAACACCCCATGCACACCTCCACCGGGGAAGGTGCCAGAAACGAGTTCTGTTGGTAGTTTTTACACTACCCCGGTAGGCAGCTGAAAGGCACCACAAAACTTGTTCTACCTGCTTTCTGGGCTGAGATGGGGAATCGCTGAATTTTGGACTCGGCTGGTGACAAAATGTTCCAAACACACCCCATGCACAACTCCACCGGGGAAGGTGCCAGAAACGAGTTCTGTTGGTAGTTTTTACACTACCCCGGTAGGCAGCTGAAAGGCACCACAAAACTTGTTCTACCTGCTTTCTGGGCTGAGATGGGGAATCGCTGAATTTTGGACTCGGCTGGTGACAAAATGTTCCAAACACACCCCATGCACACCTCCACCGGGGAAGGTGCCAGAAAGGAGTTCTGTTGGTAGTTTTTACACTACCCCGGTAGGCAGCTGAAAGGCACCACAAAACTTGTTCTACCTGCTTTCTGGGCTGAGATGGGGAATCGCTGAATTTTCGACTCGGCTGCTGACAAAATGTTCCAAACACACCCCATGCACACCTCCACCGGGGAAGGTGCCAGAAACGAGTTCCGTTGGTAGTTTTTACACTACCCCGGTAGGCAGCTGAAAGGCACCACAAAACTTGTTCTACCTGCTTTCTGGGCTGAGATGGGGAATCGCTGAATTTTGGACTCGGCTGGTGACAAAATGTTCCAAACACACCCCATGCACACCTCCACCGGGGAAGGTGCCAGAAAGGAGTTCTGTTGGTAGTTTTTACACTACCCCGGTAGGCAGCTGAAAGGCACCACAAAACTTGTTCTACCTGCTTTCTGGGCTGAGATGGGGAATCGCTGAATTTTGGACTCGGCTGGTGACAAAATGTTCCAAACACACCCCATGCACACCTCCACCGGGGAAGGTGCCAGAAACGAGTTCTGTTGGTAGTTTTTACACTACCCCGGTAGGCAGCTGAAAGGCACCACAAAACTTGTTCTACCTGCTTTCTGGGCTGAGATGGGGAACGGCTGAATTTTATACTCGGCTGGTGACAAAATGTTCCAAACACACCCCATGCACACCTCCACCGGGGAAGGTGCCAGAAAGGAGTTCTGTTGGTAGTTTTTACACTACCCCGGTAGGCAGCTGAAAGGCACCACAAAACTTGTTCTACCTGCTTTCTGGGCTGAGATGGGGAATCGCTGAATTTTGGACTCGGCTGGTGACAAAATGTTCCAAACACACCCCATGCACACCTCCACCGGGGAAGGTGCCAGAAACGAGTTCTGTTGGTAGTTTTTACACTACCCCGGTAGGCAAGAGAAAGGCACCACAAAACTTGTTCTACCTGCTTTCTGGGCTGAGATGGGGAACGGCTGAATTTTGGACTCGGCTGGTAACAAAATGTTCCAAACACACCCCATGCACACCTCCACCGGGGAAGGTGCCAGAAACGAGTTCTGTTGGTAGTTTTTACACTACCCCGGTAAGCAGCTGAAAGGCACCACAAAACTTGTTCTACCTGCTTTCTGGGCTGAGATGGGGAATCGCTGAATTTTGGACTCGGCTGCTGACAAAATGTTCCAAACACACCCCATGCACACCTCCACCGGGGAAGGTGCCAGAAACGAGTTCTGTTGGTAGTTTTTACACTACCCCGGTAGGCAGCTGAAAGGCACCACAAAACTTGTTCTACCTGCTTTCTGGGCTGAGATGGGGAATCGCTGAATTTTGGACTCGGCTGGTGACAAAATGTTCCAAACACACCCCATGCACAACTCCACCGGGGAAGGTGCCAGAAACGAGTTCTGTTGGTAGTTTTTACACTACCCCGGTAAGCAGCTGAAAGGCACCACAAAACTTGTTCTACCTGCTTTCTGGGCTGAGATGGGGAATCGCTGAATTTTGGACTCGGCTGCTGACAAAATGTTCCAAACACACCCCATGCACACCTCCACCGGGGAAGGTGCCAGAAACGAGTTCTGTTGGTAGTTTTTACACTACCCCGGTAGGCAGCTGAAAGGCACCACAAAACTTGTTCTACCTGCTTTCTGGGCTGAGATGGGGAACGGCTGAATTTTGGACTCGGCTGGTGACAAAATGTTCCAAACACACCCCATGCACAACTCCACCGGGGAAGGTGCCAGAAACGAGTTCTGTTGGTAGTTTTTACACTACCCCGGTAGGCAGCTGAAAGGCACCACAAAACTTGTTCTACCTGCTTTCTGGGCTGAGATGGGGAATCGCTGAATTTTGGACTCGGCTGGTGACAAAATGTTCCAAATACACCCCATGCACAACTCCACCGGGGAAGGTGCCAGAAACGAGTTCCATTGGTAGTTTTTACACTACCCCGGTAGGCAGCTGAAAGGCACCACAAAACTTGTTCTACCTGCTTTCTGGGCTGAGATGGGGAATCGCTGAATTTTGGACTCGGCTGGTGACAAAATGTTCCAAACACACCCCATGCACAACTCCACCGGGGAAGGTGCCAGAAACGAGTTCTGTTGGTAGTTTTTACACTACCCCGGTAGGCAGCTGAAAGGCACCACAAAACTTGTTCTACCTGCTTTCTGGGCTGAGATGGGGAATCGCTGAATTTTGGACTCGGCTGGTGACAAAATGTTCCAAACACACCCCATGCACAACTCCACCGGGGAAGGTGCCAGAAACGAGTTCTGTTGGTAGTTTTTACACTACCCCGGTAGGCAGCTGAAAGGCACCACAAAACTTGTTCTACCTGCTTTCTGGGCTGAGATGGGGAATCGCTGAATTTTGGACTCGGCTGGTGACAAAATGTTCCAAACACACCCCATGCACACCTCCACCGGGGAAGGTGCCAGAAACGAGTTCTGTTGGTAGTTTTTACACTACCCCGGTAGGCAAGAGAAAGGCACCACAAAACTTGTTCTACCTGCTTTCTGGGCTGAGATGGGGAACGGCTGAATTTTGGACTCGGCTGGTAACAAAATGTTCCAAACACACCCCATGCACACCTCCACCGGGGAAGGTGCCAGAAACGAGTTCTGTTGGTAGTTTTTACACTACCCCGGTAGGCAGCTGAAAGGCACCACAAAACTTGTTCTACCTGCTTTCTGGGCTGAGATGGGGAATCGCTGAATTTTGGACTCGGCTGCTGACAAAATGTTCCAAACACACCCCATGCACACCTCCACCGGGGAAGGTGCCAGAAACGATTTCTGTTGGTAGTTTTTACACTACCCCGGTAGGCAGCTGAAAGGCACCACAAAACTTGTTCTACCTGCTTTCTGGGCTGAGATGGGGAATCGCTGAATTTTGGACTCGGCTGCTGACAAAATGTTCCAAACACACCCCATGCACAACTCCACCGGGGAAGGTGCCAGAAACGAGTTCTGTTGGTAGTTTTTACACTACCCCGGTAGGCAGCTGAAAGGCACCACAAAACTTGTTCTACCTGCTTTCTGGGCTGAGATGGGGAATCGCTGAATTTTGGACTCGGCTGCTGACAAAATGTTCCAAACACACCCCATGCACACCTCCACCGGGGAAGGTGCCAGAAACGAGTTCTGTTGGTAGTTTTTACACTACCCCGGTAGGCAGCTGAAAGGCACCACAAAACTTGTTCTACCTGCTTTCTGGGCTGAGATGGGGAACGGCTGAATTTTGGACTCGGCTGGTAACAAAATGTTCCAAACACACCCCATGCACAACTCCACCGGGGAAAGTGCCAGAAACGAGTTCTGTTGGTAGTTTTTACACTACCCCGGTAGGCAGCTGAAAGGCACCACAAAACTTGTTCTACCTGCTTTCTGGGCTGAGATGGGGAATCGCTGAATTTTGGACTCGGCTGGTGACAAAATGTTCCAAATACACCCCATGCACAACTCCACCGGGGAAGGTGCCAGAAACGAGTTCCGTTGGTAGTTTTTACACTACCCCGGTAGGCAGCTGAAAGGCACCACAAAACTTGTTCTACCTGCTTTCTGGGCTGAGATGGGGAATCGCTGAATTTTGGACTCGGCTGGTGACAAAATGTTCCAAACACACCCCATGCACAACTCCACCGGGGAAGGTGCCAGAAACGAGTTCTGTTGGTAGTTTTTACACTACCCCGGTAGGCAGCTGAAAGGCACCATAAAACCGGTTCTACCTGCTTTCTGGGCTGAGATGGGGAATCGCTGAATTTTGGACTCGGCTGGTGACAAAATGTTCCAAACACACCCCATGCACACCTCCACCGGGGAAGGTGCCAGAAACGATTTCTGTTGGTAGTTTTTACACTACCCCGGTAGGCAGCTGAAAGGCACCACAAAACTTGTTCTACCTGCTTTCTGGGCTGAGATGGGGAATCGCTGAATTTTGGACTCGGCTGGTGACAAAATGTTCCAAACACACCCCATGCACAACTCCACCGGGGAAGGTGCCAGAAACGAGTTCTGTTGGTAGTTTTTACACTACCCCGGTAGGCAGCTGAAAGGCACCACAAAACTTGTTCTACCTGCTTTCTGGGCTGAGATGGGGAATCGCTGAATTTTGGACTCGGCTGGTGACAAAATGTTCCAAACACACCCCATGCACACCTCCACCGGGGAAGGTGCCAGAAACGAGTTCTGTTGGTAGTTTTTACACTACCCCGGTAGGCAGCTGAAAGGCACCACAAAACTTGTTCTACCTGCTTTCTCGGCTGAGATGGGGAATCGCTGAATTTTGGAGTCGGCTGGTGACAAAATGTTCCAAACACACCCCATGCACAACTCCACCGGGGAAGGTGCCAGAAAGGAGTTCTGTTGGTAGTTTTTACACTACCCCGGTAGGCAGCTGAAAGGCACCACAAAACTTGTTCTACCTGCTTTCTGGGCTGAGATGGGGAATCGCTGAATTTTGGACTCGGCTGGTGACAAAATGTTCCAAACACACCCCATGCACACCTCCACCGGGGAAGGTGCCAGAAACGAGTTCTGTTGGTAGTTTTTACACTACCCCGGTAGGCAGCTGAAAGGCACCACAAAACTTGTTCTACCTGCTTTCTGGGCTGAGATGGGGAATCGCTGAATTTTGGACTCGGCTGGTGACAAAATGTTCCAAACACACCCCATGCACAACTCCACCGGGGAAGGTGCCAGAAAGGAGTTCTGTTGGTAGTTTTTACACTACCCCGGTAGGCAGCTGAAAGGCACCACAAAACTTGTTCTACCTGCTTTCTGGGCTGAGATGGGGAATCGCTGAATTTTGGACTCGGCTGGTGACAAAATGTTCCAAACACACCCCATGCACAACTCCACCGGGGAAGGTGCCAGAAAGGAGTTCTGTTGGTAGTTTTTACACTACCCCGGTAGGCAGCTGAAAGGCACCACAAAACTTGTTCTACCTGCTTTCTGGGCTGAGATGGGGAATCGCTGAATTTTCGACTCGGCTGGTGACAAAATGTTCCAAACACACCCCATGCACAACTCCACCGGGGAAGGTGCCAGAAAGGAGTTCTGTTGGTAGTTTTTACACTACCCCGGTAGGCAGCTGAAAGGCACCACAAAACTTGTTCTACCTGCTTTCTGGGCTGAGATGGGGAATCGCTGAATTTTGGACTCGGCTGGTGACAAAATGTTCCAAACACACCCCATGCACAACTCCACCGGGGAAGGTGCCAGAAACGAGTTCTGTTGGTAGTTTTTACACTACCCCGGTAGGCAGCTGAAAGGCACCACAAAACTTGTTCTACCTGCTTTCTGGGCTGAGATGGGGAATCGCTGAATTTTGGACTCGGCTGGTGACAAAATGTTCCAAACACACCCCATGCACAACTCCACCGGGGAAGGTGCCAGAAAGGAGTTCTGTTGGTAGTTTTTACACTACCCCGGTAGGCAGCT
Source organism: Falco cherrug (assembly GCF_023634085.1). Lineage (NCBI taxonomy): Eukaryota > Metazoa > Chordata > Aves > Falconiformes > Falconidae > Falco > Falco cherrug. The sequence continues at coordinate 22,614 of NW_026599387.1, read as the reverse complement.
GAAAGGCACCACAAAACTTGTTCTACCTGCTTTCTGGGCTGAGATGGGGAATCGCTGAATTTTGGACTCGGCTGGTGACAAAATGTTCCAAACACACCCCATGCACAACTCCACCGGGGAAGGTGCCAGAAACGAGTTCTGTTGGTAGTTTTTACACTACCCCGGTAGGCAGCTGAAAGGCACCACAAAACTTGTTCTACCTGCTTTCTGGGCTGAGATGGGGAATCGCTGAATTTTCGACTCGGCTGGTGACAAAATGTTCCAAACACACCCCATGCACAACTCCACCGGGGAAGGTGCCAGAAACGAGTTCTGTTGGTAGTTTTTACACTACCCCGGTAGGCAGCTGAAAGGTACCACAAAACTTGTTCTACCTGCTTTCTGGGCTGAGATGGGGAATCGCTGAATTTTGGACTCGGCTGGTGACAAAATGTTCCAAACACACCCCATGCACAACTCCACCGGGGAAGGTGCCAGAAACGAGTTCTGTTGGTAGTTTTTACACTACCCCGGTAGGCAGCTGAAAGGCACCACAAAACTTGTTCTACCTGCTTTCTGGGCTGAGATGGGGAATCGCTGAATTTTGGACTCGGCTGGTGACAAAATGTTCCAAACACACCCCATGCACAACTCCACCGGGGAAGGTGCCAGAAACGAGTTCTGTTGGTAGTTTTTACACTACCCCGGTAGGCAGCTGAAAGGCACCACAAAACTTGTTCTACCTGCTTTCTGGGCTGAGATGGGGAACAGCTGAGTTTTGGACTCGGCTGGTGACAAAATGTTCCAAACACACCCCATGCACACCTCCACCGGGGAAGGTGCCAGAAAGGAGTTCTGTTGGTAGTTTTTACACTACCCCGGTAGGCAGCTGAAAGGCACCACAAAACTTGTTCTACCTGCTTTCTGGGCTGAGATGGGGAATCGCTGAATTTTGGACTCGGCTGGTGACAAAATGTTCCAAACACACCCCATGCACAACTCCACCGGGGAAGGTGCCAGAAAGGAGTTCTGTTGGTAGTTTTTACACTACCCCGGTAGGCAGCTGAAAGGCACCACAAAACTTGTTCTACCTGCTTTCTGGGCTGAGATGGGGAATCGCTGAATTTTGGACTCGGCTGGTGACAAAATGTTCCAAACACACCCCATGCACAACTCCACCGGGGAAGGTGCCAGAAACGAGTTCTGTTGGTAGTTTTTACACTACCCCGGTAGGCAGCTGAAAGGCACCACAAAACTTGTTCTACCTGCTTTCTGGGCTGAGATGGGGAATCGCTGAATTTTCGACTCGGCTGGTGACAAAATGTTCCAAACACACCCCATGCACAACTCCACCGGGGAAGGTGCCAGAAACGAGTTCTGTTGGTAGTTTTTACACTACCCCGGTAGGCAAGAGAAAGGCACCACAAAACTTGTTCTACCTGCTTTCTGGGCTGAGATGGGGAATCGCTGAATTTTGGACTCGGCTGGTGACAAAATGTTCCAAACACACCCCATGCACAACTCCACCGGGGAAGGTGCCAGAAACGAGTTCTGTTGGTAGTTTTTACACTACCCCGGTAGGCAGCTGAAAGGCACCACAAAACTTGTTCTACCTGCTTTCTGGGCTGAGATGGGGAATCGCTGAATTTTGGACTCGGCTGGTGACAAAATGTTCCAAACACACCCCATGCACAACTCCACCGGGGAAGGTGCCAGAAACGAGTTCTGTTGGTAGTTTTTACACTACCCCGGTAGGCAGCTGAAAGGCACCACAAAACTTGTTCTACCTGCTTTCTGGGCTGAGATGGGGAACAGCTGAGTTTTGGACTCGGCTGGTGACAAAATGTTCCAAACACACCCCATGCACACCTCCACCGGGGAAGGTGCCAGAAAGGAGTTCTGTTGGTAGTTTTTACACTACCCCGGTAGGCAGCTGAAAGGCACCACAAAACTTGTTCTACCTGCTTTCTGGGCTGAGATGGGGAATCGCTGAATTTTGGACTCGGCTGGTGACAAAATGTTCCAAACACACCCCATGCACAACTCCACCGGGGAAGGTGCCAGAAACGAGTTCTGTTGGTAGTTTTTACACTACCCCGGTAGGCAGCTGAAAGGCACCACAAAACTTGTTCTACCTGCTTTCTGGGCTGAGATGGGGAACAGCTGAGTTTTGGACTCGGCTGGTGACAAAATGTTCCAAACACACCCCATGCACACCTCCACCGGGGAAGGTGCCAGAAAGGAGTTCTGTTGGTAGTTTTTACACTACCCCGGTAGGCAGCTGAAAGGCACCACAAAACTTGTTCTACCTGCTTTCTGGGCTGAGATGGGGAATCGCTGAATTTTGGACTCGGCTGGTGACAAAATGTTCCAAACACACCCCATGCACAACTCCACCGGGGAAGGTGCCAGAAACGAGTTCTGTTGGTAGTTTTTACACTACCCCGGTAGGCAGCTGAAAGGCACCACAAAACTTGTTCTACCTGCTTTCTGGGCTGAGATGGGGAATCGCTGAATTCTCGACTCGGCTGGTGACAAAATGTTCCAAACACACCCCATGCACACCTCCACCGGGGAAGGTGCCAGAAAGGAGTTCTGTTGGTAGTTTTTACACTACCCCGGTAGGCAGCTGAAAGGCACCACAAAACTTGTTCTACCTGCTTTCTGGGCTGAGATGGGGAATCGCTGAATTTTGGACTCGGCTGGTGACAAAATGTTCCAAACACACCCCATGCACACCTCCACCGGGGAAGGTGCCAGAAACGAGTTCTGTTGGTAGTTTTTACACTACCCCGGTAGGCAAGAGAAAGGCACCACAAAACTTGTTCTACCTGCTTTCTGGGCTGAGATGGGGAATCGCTGAATTCTCGACTCGGCTGGTGACAAAATGTTCCAAACACACCCCATGCACAACTCCACCGGGGAAGGTGCCAGAAACGAGTTCTGTTGGTAGTTTTTACACTACCCCGGTAGGCAGCTGAAAGGCACCACAAAACTTGTTGTACCTGCTTTCTGGGCTGAGATGGGGAATCGCTGAATTTTGGACTCGGCTGGTGACAAAATGTTCCAAACACACCCCATGCACACCTCCACCGGGGAAGGTGCCAGAAACGAGTTCTGTTGGTAGTTTTTACACTACCCCGGTAGGCAAGAGAAAGGCACCACAAAACTTGTTCTACCTGCTTTCTGGGCTGAGATGGGGAATCGCTGAATTTTGGACTCGGCTGGTGACAAAATGTTCCAAACACACCCCATGCACAACTCCACCGGGGAAGGTGCCAGAAACGAGTTCTGTTGGTAGTTTTTACACTACCCCGGTAGGCAGCTGAAAGGCACCACAAAACTTGTTCTACCTGCTTTCTGGGCTGAGATGGGGAATCGCTGAATTTTGGACTCGGCTGGTGACAAAATGTTCCAAACACACCCCATGCACAACTCCACCGGGGAAGGTGCCAGAAACGAGTTCTGTTGGTAGTTTTTACACTACCCCGGTAGGCAGCTGAAAGGCACCATAAAACCGGTTCTACCTGCTTTCTGGGCTGAGATGGGGAATCGCTGAATTTTGGACTCGGCTGCTGACAAAATGTTCCAAACACACCCCATGCACACCTCCACCGGGGAAGGTGCCAGAAACGAGTTCTGTTGGTAGTTTTTACACTACCCCGGTAGGCAGCTGAAAGGCACCACAAAACTTGTTCTACCTGCTTTCTGGGCTGAGATGGGGAACGGCTGAATTTTGGACTCGGCTGGTAACAAAATGTTCCAAACACACCCCATGCACAACTCCACCGGGGAAGGTGCCAGAAACGAGTTCTGTTGGTAGTTTTTACACTACCCCGGTAGGCAGCTGAAAGGCACCACAAAACTTGTTCTACCTGCTTTCTGGGCTGAGATGGGGAATCGCTGAATTTTGGACTCGGCTGGTGACAAAATGTTCCAAACACACCCCATGCACAACTCCACCGGGGAAGGTGCCAGAAAGGAGTTCTGTTGGTAGTTTTTACACTACCCCGGTAGGCAGCTGAAAGGCACCACAAAACTTGTTCTACCTGCTTTCTGGGCTGAGATGGGGAATCGCTGAATTTTGGACTCGGCTGGTGACAAAATGTTCCAAACACACCCCATGCACAACTCCACCGGGGAAGGTGCCAGAAACGAGTTCTGTTGGTAGTTTTTACACTACCCCGGTAGGCAGCTGAAAGGCACCACAAAACTTGTTCTACCTGCTTTCTGGGCTGAGATGGGGAATCACTGAATTTTGGACTCGGCTGGTGACAAAATGTTCCAAACACACCCCATGCACAACTCCACCGGGGAAGGTGCCAGAAACGAGTTCTGTTGGTAGTTTTTACACTACCCCGGTAGGCAGCTGAAAGGCACCACAAAACTTGTTGTACCTGCTTTCTGGGCTGAGATGGGGAATCGCTGAATTTTGGACTCGGCTGGTGACAAAATGTTCCAAACACACCCCATGCACACCTCCACCGGGGAAGGTGCCAGAAACGAGTTCTGTTGGTAGTTTTTACACTACCCCGGTAGGCAGCTGAAAGGCACCACAAAACTTGTTCTACCTGCTTTCTGGGCTGAGATGGGGAATCGCTGAATTTTGGACTCGGCTGGTGACAAAATGTTCCAAACACACCCCATGCACAACTCCACCGGGGAAGGTGCCAGAAACGAGTTCTGTTGGTAGTTTTTACACTACCCCGGTAGGCAGCTGAAAGGTACCACAAAACTTGTTCTACCTGCTTTCTGGGCTGAGATGGGGAATCGCTGAATTTTGGACTCGGCTGGTGACAAAATGTTCCAAACACACCCCATGCACAACTCCACCGGGGAAGGTGCCAGAAACGAGTTCTGTTGGTAGTTTTTACACTACCCCGGTAGGCAGCTGAAAGGCACCACAAAACTTGTTCTACCTGCTTTCTGGGCTGAGATGGGGAATCGCTGAATTTTGGACTCGGCTGGTGACAAAATGTTCCAAACACACCCCATGCACAACTCCACCGGGGAAGGTGCCAGAAACGAGTTCTGTTGGTAGTTTTTACACTACCCCGGTAGGCAGCTGAAAGGCACCACAAAACTTGTTCTACCTGCTTTCTGGGCTGAGATGGGGAACAGCTGAGTTTTGGACTCGGCTGGTGACAAAATGTTCCAAACACACCCCATGCACACCTCCACCGGGGAAGGTGCCAGAAAGGAGTTCTGTTGGTAGTTTTTACACTACCCCGGTAGGCAGCTGAAAGGCACCACAAAACTTGTTCTACCTGCTTTCTGGGCTGAGATGGGGAATCGCTGAATTTTGGACTCGGCTGGTGACAAAATGTTCCAAACACACCCCATGCACAACTCCACCGGGGAAGGTGCCAGAAACGAGTTCTCTTGGTAGTTTTTACACTACCCCGGTAGGCAGCTGAAAGGCACCACAAAACTTGTTCTACCTGCTTTCTGGGCTGAGATGGGGAACAGCTGAGTTTTGGACTCGGCTGGTGACAAAATGTTCCAAACACACCCCATGCACACCTCCACCGGGGAAGGTGCCAGAAAGGAGTTCTGTTGGTAGTTTTTACACTACCCCGGTAGGCAGCTGAAAGGCACCACAAAACTTGTTCTACCTGCTTTCTGGGCTGAGATGGGGAATCGCTGAATTTTGGACTCGGCTGGTGACAAAATGTTCCAAACACACCCCATGCACAACTCCACCGGGGAAGGTGCCAGAAACGAGTTCTGTTGGTAGTTTTTACACTACCCCGGTAGGCAGCTGAAAGGCACCACAAAACTTGTTCTACCTGCTTTCTGGGCTGAGATGGGGAATCGCTGAATTCTCGACTCGGCTGGTGACAAAATGTTCCAAACACACCCCATGCACACCTCCACCGGGGAAGGTGCCAGAAAGGAGTTCTGTTGGTAGTTTTTACACTACCCCGGTAGGCAGCTGAAAGGCACCACAAAACTTGTTCTACCTGCTTTCTGGGCTGAGATGGGGAATCGCTGAATTTTGGACTCGGCTGGTGACAAAATGTTCCAAACACACCCCATGCACACCTCCACCGGGGAAGGTGCCAGAAACGAGTTCTGTTGGTAGTTTTTACACTACCCCGGTAGGCAAGAGAAAGGCACCACAAAACTTGTTCTACCTGCTTTCTGGGCTGAGATGGGGAATCGCTGAATTCTCGACTCGGCTGGTGACAAAATGTTCCAAACACACCCCATGCACAACTCCACCGGGGGAAGGTGCCAGAAACGAGTTCTGTTGGTAGTTTTTACACTACCCCGGTAGGCAGCTGAAAGGCACCACAAAACTTGTTGTACCTGCTTTCTGGGCTGAGATGGGGAATCGCTGAATTTTGGACTCGGCTGGTGACAAAATGTTCCAAACACACCCCATGCACACCTCCACCGGGGAAGGTGCCAGAAACGAGTTCTGTTGGTAGTTTTTACACTACCCCGGTAGGCAAGAGAAAGGCACCACAAAACTTGTTCTACCTGCTTTCTGGGCTGAGATGGGGAATCGCTGAATTTTGGACTCGGCTGGTGACAAAATGTTCCAAACACACCCCATGCACAACTCCACCGGGGAAGGTGCCAGAAACGAGTTCTGTTGGTAGTTTTTACACTACCCCGGTAGGCAGCTGAAAGGCACCACAAAACTTGTTGTACCTGCTTTCTGGGCTGAGATGGGGAATCGCTGAATTTTGGACTCGGCTGGTGACAAAATGTTCCAAACACACCCCATGCACAACTCCACCGGGGAAGGTGCCAGAAACGAGTTCTGTTGGTAGTTTTTACACTACCCCGGTAGGCAGCTGAAAGGCACCATAAAACCGGTTCTACCTGCTTTCTGGGCTGAGATGGGGAATCGCTGAATTTTGGACTCGGCTGCTGACAAAATGTTCCAAACACACCCCATGCACACCTCCACCGGGGAAGGTGCCAGAAACGAGTTCTGTTGGTAGTTTTTACACTACCCCGGTAGGCAGCTGAAAGGCACCACAAAACTTGTTCTACCTGCTTTCTGGGCTGAGATGGGGAACGGCTGAATTTTGGACTCGGCTGGTAACAAAATGTTCCAAACACACCCCATGCACAACTCCACCGGGGAAGGTGCCAGAAACGAGTTCTGTTGGTAGTTTTTTACACTACCCCGGTAGGCAGCTGAAAGGCACCACAAAACTTGTTCTACCTGCTTTCTGGGCTGAGATGGGGAATCGCTGAATTTTGGACTCGGCTGGTGACAAAATGTTCCAAACACACCCCATGCACAACTCCACCGGGGAAGGTGCCAGAAACGAGTTCTGTTGGTAGTTTTTACACTACCCCGGTAGGCAGCTGAAAGGCACCACAAAACTTGTTCTACCTGCTTTCTGGGCTGAGATGGGGAATCGCTGAATTTTGGACTCGGCTGGTGACAAAATGTTCCAAACACACCCCATGCACAACTCCACCGGGGAAGGTGCCAGAAACGAGTTCTGTTGGTAGTTTTTACACTACCCCGGTAGGCAGCTGAAAGGCACCACAAAACTTGTTCTACCTGCTTTCTGGGCTGAGATGGGGAATCACTGAATTTTGGACTCGGCTGGTGACAAAATGTTCCAAACACACCCCATGCACAACTCCACCGGGGAAGGTGCCAGAAACGAGTTCTGTTGGTAGTTTTTACACTACCCCGGTAGGCAGCTGAAAGGCACCACAAAACTTGTTCTACCTGCTTTCTGGGCTGAGATGGGGAATCGCTGAATTTTGGACTCGGCTGGTGACAAAATGTTCCAAACACACCCCATGCACACCTCCACCGGGGAAGGTGCCAGAAACGAGTTCTGTTGGTAGTTTTTACACTACCCCGGTAGGCAGCTGAAAGGCACCACAAAACTTGTTCTACCTGCTTTCTGGGCTGAGATGGGGAATCGCTGAATTTTGGACTCGGCTGGTGACAAAATGTTCCAAACACACCCCATGCACAACTCCACCGGGGAAGGTGCCAGAAACGAGTTCTGTTGGTAGTTTTTACACTACCCCGGTAGGCAGCTGAAAGGCACCACAAAACTTGTTCTACCTGCTTTCTGGGCTGAGATGGGGAATCGCTGAATTTTGGACTCGGCTGCTGACAAAATGTTCCAAACACACCCCATGCACACCTCCACCGGGGAAGGTGCCAGAAACGAGTTCTGTTGGTAGTTTTTACACTACCCCGGTAGGCAGCTGAAAGGCACCACAAAACTTGTTCTACCTGCTTTCTGGGCTGAGATGGGGAATCGCTGAATTTTGGACTCGGCTGGTGACAAAATGTTCCAAACACACCCCATGCACACCTCCACCGGGGAAGGTGCCAGAAACGAGTTCTGTTGGTAGTTTTTACACTACCCCGGTAGGCAGCTGAAAGGCACCATAAAACCGGTTCTACCTGCTTTCTGGGCTGAGATGGGGAATCGCTGAATTTTGGACTCGGCTGGTGACAAAATGTTCCAAACACACCCCATGCACACCTCCACCGGGGAAGGTGCCAGAAAGGAGTTCTGTTGGTAGTTTTTACACTACCCCGGTAGGCAGCTGAAAGGCACCATAAAACCGGTTCTACCTGCTTTCTGGGCTGAGATGGGGAATCGCTGAATTTTGGACTCGGCTGCTGACAAAATGTTCCAAACACACCCCATGCACACCTCCACCGGGGAAGGTGCCAGAAACGAGTTCTGTTGGTAGTTTTTACACTACCCCGGTAGGCAGCTGAAAGGCACCACAAAACTTGTTCTACCTGCTTTCTGGGCTGAGATGGGGAATCGCTGAATTTTGGACTCGGCTGGTGACAAAATGTTCCAAACACACCCCATGCACAACTCCCACCGGGGAAGGTGCCAGAAAGGAGTTCTGTTGGTAGTTTTTACACTACCCCGGTAGGCAGCTGAAAGGCACCACAAAACTTGTTCTACCTGCTTTCTGGGCTGAGATGGGGAATCGCTGAATTTTGGACTCGGCTGGTGACAAAATGTTCCAAACACACCCCATGCACAACTCCACCGGGGAAGGTGCCAGAAACGAGTTCTGTTGGTAGTTTTTACACTACCCCGGTAGGCAGCTGAAAGGCACCACAAAACTTGTTCTACCTGCTTTCTGGGCTGAGATGGGGAATCGCTGAATTTTCGACTCGGCTGGTGACAAAATGTTCCAAACACACCCCATGCACAACTCCACCGGGGAAGGTGCCAGAAACGAGTTCTGTTGGTAGTTTTTACACTACCCCGGTAGGCAGCTGAAAGGCACCACAAAACTTGTTCTACCTGCTTTCTGGGCTGAGATGGGGAATCGCTGAATTTTGGACTCGGCTGGTGACAAAATGTTCCAAACACACCCCATGCACAACTCCACCGGGGAAGGTGCCAGAAACGAGTTCTTTTGGTAGTTTTTACACTACCCCGGTAGGCAGCTGAAAGGCACCACAAAACTTGTTCTACCTGCTTTCTGGGCTGAGATGGGGAACAGCTGAGTTTTGGACTCGGCTGGTGACAAAATGTTCCAAACACACCCCATGCACACCTCCACCGGGGAAGGTGCCAGAAAGGAGTTCTGTTGGTAGTTTTTACACTACCCCGGTAGGCAGCTGAAAGGCACCACAAAACTTGTTCTACCTGCTTTCTGGGCTGAGATGGGGAATCGCTGAATTTTGGACTCGGCTGGTGACAAAATGTTCCAAACACACCCCATGCACAACTCCACCGGGGAAGGTGCCAGAAACGAGTTCTGTTGGTAGTTTTTACACTACCCCGGTAGGCAGCTGAAAGGCACCACAAAACTTGTTCTACCTGCTTTCTGGGCTGAGATGGGGAATCGCTGAATTTGACTCGGCTGGTGACAAAATGTTCCAAACACACCCCATGCACAACTCCACCGGGGAAGGTGCCAGAAACGAGTTCTGTTGGTAGTTTTTACACTACCCCGGTAGGCACCTGAAAGGCACCACAAAAGGCACCACAAAACTTGTTCTACCTGCTTTCTGGGCTGAGATGGGGAATCGCTGAATTTTGGACTCGGCTGGTGACAAAATGTTCCAAACACACCCCATGCACAACTCCACCGGGGAAGGTGCCAGAAACGAGTTCTGTTGGTAGTTTTTACACTACCCCGGTAGGCAGCTGAAAGGCACCACAAAACTTGTTGTACCTGCTTTCTGGGCTGAGATGGGGAATCGCTGAATTTTGGACTCGGCTGGTGACAAAATGTTCCAAACACACCCCATGCACACCTCCACCGGGGAAGGTGCCAGAAACGAGTTCTGTTGGTAGTTTTTACACTACCCCGGTAGGCAAGAGAAAGGCACCACAAAACTTGTTCTACCTGCTTTTCTGGGCTGAGATGGGGGAACGGCTGAATTTTGGACTCGGCTGGTAACAAAATGTTCCAAACACACCCCATGCACAACTCCACCGGGGAAGGTGCCAGAAACGAGTTCTGTTGGTAGTTTTTACACTACCCCGGTAGGCAGCTGAAAGGCACCACAAAACTTGTTCTACCTGCTTTCTGGGCTGAGATGGGTAATCGCTGAATTTTGGACTCGGCTGGTGACAAAATGTTCCAAACACACCCCATGCACAACTCCACCGGGGGAAGGTGCCAGAAACGAGTTCTGTTGGTAGTTTTTACACTACCCCGGTAGGCAAGAGAAAGGCACCACAAAACTTGTTCTACCTGCTTTCTGGGCTGAGATGGGGGAATCGCTGAATTTTGGACTCGGCTGGTGACAAAATGTTCCAAACACACCCCATGCACAACTCCACCGGGGAAGGTGCCAGAAACGAGTTCTGTTGGTAGTTTTTACACTACCCCGGTAGGCAGCTGAAAGGCACCACAAAACTTGTTCTACCTGCTTTCTGGGCTGAGATGGGGAATCGCTGAATTTTGGACTCGGCTGGTGACAAAATGTTCCAAACACACCCCATGCACACCTCCACCGGGGAAGGTGCCAGAAACGATTTCTGTTGGTAGTTTTTACACTACCCCGGTAGGCAGCTGAAAGGCACCACAAAACTTGTTCTACCTGCTTTCTGGGCTGAGATGGGGAATCGCTGAATTTTGGACTCGGCTGGTGACAAAATGTTCCAAACACACCCCATGCACACCTCCACCGGGGAAGGTGCCAGAAACGAGTTCTGTTGGTAGTTTTTACACTACCCCGGTAGGCAGCTGAAAGGCACCACAAAACTTGTTCTACCTGCTTTCTGGGCTGAGATGGGGAATCGCTGAATTTTGGACTCGGCTGGTGACAAAATGTTCCAAACACACCCCATGCACAACTCCACCGGGGAAGGTGCCAGAAACGAGTTCTGTTGGTAGTTTTTACACTACCCCGGTAGGCAAGAGAAAGGCACCACAAAAACTTGTTCTACCTGCTTTCTGGGCTGAGATGGGGAATCGCTGAATTTTGGACTCGGCTGGTGACAAAATGTTCCAAACACACCCCATGCACAACTCCACCGGGGAAGGTGCCAGAAACGAGTTCTGTTGGTAGTTTTTACACTACCCCGGTAGGCAGCTGAAAGGCACCACAAAACTTGTTCTACCTGCTTTCTGGGCTGAGATGGGGAATCGCTGAATTTTGGACTCGGCTGGTGACAAAATGTTCCAAACACACCCCATGCACAACTCCACCGGGGAAGGTGCCAGAAACGAGTTCTGTTGGTAGTTTTTACACTACCCCGGTAGGCAAGAGAAAGGCACCACAAAACTTGTTCTACCTGCTTTCTGGGCTGAGATGGGGAATCGCTGAATTTTGGACTCGGCTGGTGACAAAATGTTCCAAACACACCCCATGCACAACTCCACCGGGGAAGGTGCCAGAAACGAGTTCTGTTGGTAGTTTTTACACTACCCCGGTAGGCAGCTGAAAGGCACCACAAAACTTGTTCTACCTGCTTTCTGGGCTGAGATGGGGAATCGCTGAATTTTGGACTCGGCTGGTGACAAAATGTTCCAAAACACACCCCATGCACAACTCCACCGGGGAAGGTGCCAGAAACGAGTTCTGTTGGTAGTTTTTACACTACCCCGGTAGGCAGCTGAAAGGCACCACAAAACTTGTTCTACCTGCTTTCTGGGCTGAGATGGGGAATCGCTGAATTTTGGACTCGGCTGGTGACAAAATGTTCCAAACACACCCCATGCACACCTCCACCGGGGAAGGTGCCAGAAACGAGTTCTGTTGGTAGTTTTTACACTACCCCGGTAGGCAGCTGAAAGGCACCACAAAACTTGTTCTACCTGCTTTCTGGGCTGAGATGGGGAATCGCTGAATTTTGGACTCGGCTGGTGACAAAATGTTCCAAACACACCCCATGCACAACTCCACCGGGGAAGGTGCCAGAAACGAGTTCTGTTGGTAGTTTTTACACTACCCCGGTAGGCAGCTGAAAGGCACCACAAAACTTGTTCTACCTGCTTTCTGGGCTGAGATGGGGAATCGCTGAATTTTGGACTCGGCTGGTGACAAAATGTTCCAAACACACCCCATGCACACCTCCACCGGGGAAGGTGCCAGAAACGAGTTCTGTTGGTAGTTTTTACACTACCCCGGTAGGCAGCTGAAAGGCACCACAAAACTTGTTCTACCTGCTTTCTGGGCTGAGATGGGGAATCGCTGAATTTTGGACTCGGCTGGTGACAAAATGTTCCAAACACACCCCATGCACACCTCCACCGGGGAAGGTGCCAGAAACGAGTTCTGTTGGTAGTTTTTACACTACCCCGGTAGGCAAGAGAAAGGCACCACAAAACTTGTTCTACCTGCTTTCTGGGCTGAGATGGGGAATCGCTGAATTTTGGACTCGGCTGGTGACAAAATGTTCCAAACACACCCCATGCACAACTCCACCGGGGAAGGTGCCAGAAACGAGTTCTGTTGGTAGTTTTTACACTACCCCGGTAGGCAGCTGAAAGGCACCACAAAACTTGTTCTACCTGCTTTCTGGGCTGAGATGGGGAATCGCTGAATTTTCGACTCGGCTGGTGACAAAATGTTCCAAACACACCCCATGCACAACTCCACCGGGGAAGGTGCCAGAAACGAGTTCTGTTGGTAGTTTTTACACTACCCCGGTAGGCAGCTGAAAGGCACCACAAAACTTGTTCTACCTGCTTTCTGGGCTGAGATGGGGAATCGCTGAATTTTCGACTCGGCTGGTGACAAAATGTTCCAAACACACCCCATGCACAACTCCACCGGGGAAGGTGCCAGAATCGATTTCCGTTGGTAGTTTTTACACTACGCCGGTAGGCAAGAGAAAGGCACCACAAAACTTGTTCTACCTGCTTTCTGGGCTGAGATGGGGAATCGCTGAATTTTGGACTCGGCTGGTGACAAAATGTTCCAAACACACCCCATGCACAACTCCACCGGGGAAGGTGCCAGAAACGAGTTCTGTTGGTAGTTTTTACACTACCCCGGTAGGCACCTGAAAGGCACCACAAAACTTGTTCTACCTGCTTTCTGGGCTGAGATGGGGAATCGCTGAATTTTGGACTCGGCTGGTGACAAAATGTTCCAAACACACCCCATGCACAACTCCACCAGGGAAGGTGCCAGAAACGAGTTCTGTTGGTAGTTTTTACACTACCCCGGTAGGCAGCTGAAAGGCACCACAAAACTTGTTGTACCTGCTTTCTGGGCTGAGATGGGGAATCGCTGAATTTTGGACTCGGCTGGTGACAAAATGTTCCAAACACACCCCATGCACACCTCCACCGGGGAAGGTGCCAGAAACGAGTTCTGTTGGTAGTTTTTACACTACCCCGGTAGGCAAGAGAAAGGCACCACAAAACTTGTTCTACCTGCTTTCTGGGCTGAGATGGGGAACGGCTGAATTTTGGACTCGGCTGGTAACAAAATGTTCCAAACACACCCCATGCACAACTCCACCGGGGAAGGTGCCAGAAACGAGTTCTGTTGGTAGTTTTTACACTACCCCGGTAGGCAGCTGAAAGGCACCACAAAACTTGTTCTACCTGCTTTCTGGGCTGAGATGGGTAATCGCTGAATTTTGGACTCGGCTGGTGACAAAATGTTCCAAACACACCCCATGCACAACTCCACCGGGGAAGGTGCCAGAAACGAGTTCTGTTGGTAGTTTTTACACTACCCCGGTAGGCAAGAGAAAGGCACCACAAAACTTGTTCTACCTGCTTTCTGGGCTGAGATGGGGAATCGCTGAATTTTGGACTCGGCTGGTGACAAAATGTTCCAAACACACCCCATGCACAACTCCACCGGGGAAGGTGCCAGAAACGAGTTCTGTTGGTAGTTTTTACACTACCCCGGTAGGCAGCTGAAAGGCACCACAAAACTTGTTGTACCTGCTTTCTGGGCTGAGATGGGGAATCGCTGAATTTTGGACTCGGCTGGTGACAAAATGTTCCAAACACACCCCATGCACACCTCCACCGGGGAAGGTGCCAGAAACGATTTCTGTTGGTAGTTTTTACACTACCCCGGTAGGCAGCTGAAAGGCACCACAAAACTTGTTCTACCTGCTTTCTGGGCTGAGATGGGGAATCGCTGAATTTTGGACTCGGCTGGTGACAAAATGTTCCAAACACACCCCATGCACACCTCCACCGGGGAAGGTGCCAGAAACGAGTTCTGTTGGTAGTTTTTACACTACCCCGGTAGGCAGCTGAAAGGCACCACAAAACTTGTTCTACCTGCTTTCTGGGCTGAGATGGGGAATCGCTGAATTTTGGACTCGGCTGGTGACAAAATGTTCCAAACACACCCCATGCACAACTCCACCGGGGAAGGTGCCAGAAACGAGTTCTGTTGGTAGTTTTTACACTACCCCGGTAGGCAAGAGAAAGGCACCACAAAACTTGTTCTACCTGCTTTCTGGGCTGAGATGGGGAATCGCTGAATTTTGGACTCGGCTGGTGACAAAATGTTCCAAACACACCCCATGCACAACTCCACCGGGGAAGGTGCCAGAAACGAGTTCTGTTGGTAGTTTTTACACTACCCCGGTAGGCAGCTGAAAGGCACCACAAAACTTGTTCTACCTGCTTTCTGGGCTGAGATGGGGAATCGCTGAATTTTGGACTCGGCTGGTGACAAAATGTTCCAAACACACCCCATGCACAACTCCACCGGGGAAGGTGCCAGAAACGAGTTCTGTTGGTAGTTTTTACACTACCCCGGTAGGCAAGAGAAAGGCACCACAAAACTTGTTCTACCTGCTTTCTGGGCTGAGATGGGGAATCGCTGAATTTTCGACTCGGCTGGTGACAAAATGTTCCAAACACACCCCATGCACAACTCCACCGGGGAAGGTGCCAGAAACGAGTTCTGTTGGTAGTTTTTACACTACCCCGGTAGGCAGCTGAAAGGCACCACAAAACTTGTTCTACCTGCTTTCTGGGCTGAGATGGGGAATCGCTGAATTTTGGACTCGGCTGGTGACAAAATGTTCCAAACACACCCCATGCACAACTCCACCGGGGAAGGTGCCAGAAACGAGTTCTGTTGGTAGTTTTTACACTACCCCGGTAGGCAGCTGAAAGGCACCACAAAACTTGTTCTACCTGCTTTCTGGGCTGAGATGGGGAATCGCTGAATTTTGGACTCGGCTGGTGACAAAATGTTCCAAACACACCCCATGCACACCTCCACCGGGGAAGGTGCCAGAAACGAGTTCTGTTGGTAGTTTTTACACTACCCCGGTAGGCAGCTGAAAGGCACCACAAAACTTGTTCTACCTGCTTTCTGGGCTGAGATGGGGAATCGCTGAATTTTGGACTCGGCTGGTGACAAAATGTTCCAAACACACCCCATGCACAACTCCACCGGGGAAGGTGCCAGAAACGAGTTCTGTTGGTAGTTTTTACACTACCCCGGTAGGCAGCTGAAAGGCACCACAAAACTTGTTCTACCTGCTTTCTGGGCTGAGATGGGGAATCGCTGAATTTTGGACTCGGCTGGTGACAAAATGTTCCAAACACACCCCATGCACACCTCCACCGGGGAAGGTGCCAGAAACGAGTTCTGTTGGTAGTTTTTACACTACCCCGGTAGGCAGCTGAAAGGCACCACAAAACTTGTTCTACCTGCTTTCTGGGCTGAGATGGGGAATCGCTGAATTTTGGACTCGGCTGGTGACAAAATGTTCCAAACACACCCCATGCACACCTCCACCGGGGAAGGTGCCAGAAACGAGTTCTGTTGGTAGTTTTTACACTACCCCGGTAGGCAAGAGAAAGGCACCACAAAACTTGTTCTACCTGCTTTCTGGGCTGAGATGGGGAATCGCTGAATTTTGGACTCGGCTGGTGACAAAATGTTCCAAACACACCCCATGCACAACTCCACCGGGGAAGGTGCCAGAAACGAGTTCTTTTGGTAGTTTTTACACTACCCCCGGTAGGCAGCTGAAAGGCACCACAAAACTTGTTCTACCTGCTTTCTGGGCTGAGATGGGGAATCGCTGAATTTTGGACTCGGCTGGTGACAAAATGTTCCAAACACACCCCATGCACAACTCCACCGGGGAAGGTGCCAGAAACGAGTTCTGTTGGTAGTTTTTACACTACCCCGGTAGGCAGCTGAAAGGCACCACAAAACTTGTTCTACCTGCTTTCTGGGCTGAGATGGGGAATCGCTGAATTTTCGACTCGGCTGGTGACAAAATGTTCCAAACACACCCCATGCACAACTCCACCGGGGAAGGTGCCAGAAAGGAGTTCTGTTGGTAGTTTTTACACTACCCCGGTAGGCAGCTGAAAGGCACCACAAAACTTGTTCTACCTGCTTTCTGGGCTGAGATGGGGAATCGCTGAATTTTCGACTCGGCTGGTGACAAAATGTTCCAAACACACCCCATGCACAACTCCACCGGGGAAGGTGCCAGAATCGAGTTCCGTTGGTAGTTTTTACACTACCCCGGTAGGCAAGAGAAAGGCACCACAAAACTTGTTCTACCTGCTTTCTGGGCTGAGATGGGGAATCGCTGAATTTTGGACTCGGCTGGTGACAAAATGTTCCAAACACACCCCATGCACAACTCCACCGGGGAAGGTGCCAGAAACGAGTTCTGTTGGTAGTTTTTACACTACCCCGGTAGGCAGCTGAAAGGCACCACAAAACTTGTTCTACCTGCTTTCTGGGCTGAGATGGGGAATCGCTGAATTTTGGACTCGGCTGGTGACAAAATGTTCCAAACACACCCCATGCACAACTCCACCGGGGAAGGTGCCAGAAAGGAGTTCTGTTGGTAGTTTTTACACTACCCCGGTAGGCAGCTGAAAGGCACCACAAAACTTGTTCTACCTGCTTTCTGGGCTGAGATGGGGAACAGCTGAATTTTGGACTCGGCTGGTGACAAAATGTTCCAAACACACCCCATGCACAACTCCACCGGGGAAGGTGCCAGAATCGAGTTCCGTTGGTAGTTTTTACACTACCCCGGTAGGCAAGAGAAAGGCACCACAAAACTTGTTCTACCTGCTTTCTGGGCTGAGATGGGGAATCGCTGAATTTTGGACTCGGCTGGTAACAAAATGTTCCAAACACACCCCATGCACAACTCCACCGGGGAAGGTGCCAGAAACGAGTTCTGTTGGTAGTTTTTACACTACCCCGGTAGGCAGCTGAAAGGCACCACAAAAGTTGTTCTACCTGCTTTCTGGGCTGAGATGGGGAATCGCTGAATTTTGGACTCGGCTGGTGACAAAATGTTCCAAACACACCCCATGCACAACTCCACCGGGGAAGGTGCCAGAAACGAGTTCTGTTGGTAGTTTTTACACTACCCCGGTAGGCAAGAGAAAGGCACCACAAAACTTGTTCTACCTGCTTTCTGGGCTGAGATGGAGAATCGCTGAATTTTGGACTCGGCTGGTGACAAAATGTTCCAAACACACCCCATGCACACCTCCACCGGGGAAGGTGCCAGAAACGAGTTCTGTTGGTAGTTTTTACACTACCCCGGTAGGCAGCTGAAAGGCACCACAAAACTTGTTCTACCTGCTTTCTGGGCTGAGATGGGGAATCGCTGAATTTTGGACTCGGCTGGTGACAAAATGTTCCAAACACACCCCATGCACAACTCCACCGGGGAAGGTGCCAGAATCGAGTTCCGTTGGTAGTTTTTACACTACCCCGGTAGGCAAGAGAAAGGCACCACAAAACTTGTTGTACCTGCTTTCTGGGCTGAGATGGGGAACGGCTGAATTTTGGACTCGGCTGCTGACAAAATGTTCCAAACACACCCCATGCACAACTCCACCGGGGAAGGTGCCAGAAACGAGTTCTGTTGGTAGTTTTTACACTACCCCGGTAGGCAGCTGAAAGGCACCACAAAACTTGTTCTACCTGCTTTCTGGGCTGAGATGGGGAATCGCTGAATTTTGGACTCGGCTGGTGACAAAATGTTCCAAACACACCCCATGCACAACTCCACCGGGGAAGGTGCCAGAAACGAGTTCTGTTGGTAGTTTTTACACTACCCCGGTAGGCAAGAGAAAGGCACCACAAAACTTGTTCTACCTGCTTTCTGGGCTGAGATGGGGAATCGCTGAATTTTGGACTCGGCTGGTGACAAAATGTTCCAAACACACCCCATGCACAACTCCACCGGGGAAGGTGCCAGAAAGGAGTTCTGTTGGTAGTTTTTACACTACCCCGGTAGGCAGCTGAAAGGCACCACAAAACTTGTTCTACCTGCTTTCTGGGCTGAGATGGGGAATCGCTGAATTTTGGACTCGGCTGGTGACAAAATGTTCCAAACACACCCCATGCACAACTCCACCGGGGAAGGTGCCAGAAACGAGTTCTGTTGGTAGTTTTTACACTACCCCGGTAGGCAGCTGAAAGGCACCACAAAACTTGTTCTACCTGCTTTCTGGGCTGAGATGGGGAATCGCTGAATTTTCGACTCGGCTGGTGACAAAATGTTCCAAACACACCCCATGCACAACTCCACCGGGGAAGGTGCCAGAAACGAGTTCTGTTGGTAGTTTTTACACTACCCCGGTAGGCAGCTGAAAGGCACCACAAAACTTGTTGTACCTGCTTTCTGGGCTGAGATGGGGAATCGCTGAATTTTGGACTCGGCTGGTGACAAAATGTTCCAAACACACCCCATGCACACCTCCACCGGGGAAGGTGCCAGAAACGAGTTCTGTTGGTAGTTTTTACACTACCCCGGTAGGGCAAGAGAAAGGCACCACAAAACTTGTTCTACCTGGCTTTCTGGGCTGAGATGGTGGAATCGCTGAATTTTGGACTCGGCTGGTGACAAAATGTTCCAAACACACCCCATGCACACCTCCACCGGGGAAGGTGCCAGAAAACGAGTTCTGTTGGTAGTTTTTACACTACCCCGGTAGGCAGCTGAAAGGCACCACAAAACTTGTTCTACCTGCTTTCTGGGCTGAGATGGGGAAACGGCTGAATTTTGGACTCGGCTGGTAACAAAATGTTCCAAACACACCCCATGCACAACTCCACCGGGGAAGGTGCCAGAAACGAGTTCTGTTGGTAGTTTTTACACTACCCCGGTAGGCAGCTGAAAGGCACCACAAAACTTGTTCTACCTGCTTTCTGGGCTGAGATGGGGAATCGCTGAATTTTGGACTCGGCTGGTGACAAAATGTTCCAAACACACCCCATGCACAACTCCACCGGGGAAGGTGCCAGAAAGGAGTTCTGTTGGTAGTTTTTACACTACCCCGGTAGGCAGCTGAAAGGCACCACAAAACTTGTTCTACCTGCTTTCTGGGCTGAGATGGGGAATCGCTGAATTTTGGACTCGGCTGGTGACAAAATGTTCCAAACACACCCCATGCACAACTCCACCGGTGAAGGTGCCAGAAAACGAGTTCTGTTGGTAGTTTTTACACTACCCCGGTAGGCAGCTGAAAGGCACCACAAAACTTGTTCTACCTGCTTTCTGGGCTGAGATGGGGAATCGCTGAATTTTTGGACTCGGCTGGTGACAAAATGTTCCAAACACACCCCATGCACACCTCCACCGGGGAAGGTGCCAGAAACGAGTTCTGTTGGTAGTTTTTACACTACCCCGGTAGGCAGCTGAAAGGCACCACAAAACTTGTTCTACCTGCTTTCTGGGCTGAGATGGGGAATCGCTGAATTTTGGACTCGGCTGGGTGACAAAATGTTCAAACACACCCCATGCACAACTCCACCGGGGAAGGTGCCAGAAACGAGTTCTGTTGGTAGTTTTTACACTACCCCGGTAGGCAGCTGAAAGGCACCACAAAACTTGTTCTACCTGCTTTCTGGGCTGAGATGGGGAATCGCTGAATTTTGGACTCGGCTGGTGACAAAATGTTCCAAACACACCCCATGCACACCCTCCACCGGGGAAGGTGCCAGAAACGAGTTCTGTTGGTAGTTTTTACACTACCCCGGTAGGCAGCTGAAAGGCACCACAAAACTTGTTCTACCTGCTTTCTGGGCTGAGATGGGGAATCGCTGAATTTTGGACTCGGCTGGTGACAAAATGTTCCAAAACACACCCCATGCACACCTCCACCGGGGAAGGTGCCAGAAAGGAGTTCTGTTGGTAGGTTTTTACAACTACCCCGGTAGGCAGCTGAAAGGCACCATAAAACCGGTTCTACCTGCTTTCTGGGCTGAGATGGGGAATCGCTGAATTTTGGACTCGGCTGGTGACAAAATGTTCCAAACACACCCCATGCACACCTCCACGGGGAAGGTGCCAGAAACGAGTTCTGTTGGTAGTTTTTACACTACCCCGGTAGGCAGCTGAAAGGCACCACAAAACTTGTTCTACCTGCTTTCTGGGCTGAGATGGGGAATCGCTGAATTTTGGACTCGGCTGCTGACAAAATGTTCCAAACACACCCCATGCACACCTCCACCGGGGAAGGTGCCAGAAAGGAGTTCTGTTGGTAGTTTTTACACCTACCCCGGTAGGCAGCTGAAAGGCACCACAAAACTTGTTCTACCTGCTTTCTGGGCTGAGATGGGGAATCGCTGAATTTTGGACTCGGGCTGGTGACAAAATGTTCCAAACACACCCCATGCACACCTCCACCGGGGGAAGGTGCCAGAAAGGAGTTCTGTTGGTAGTTTTTACACTACCCCGGTAGGCAGCTGAAAGGCACCACAAAACTTGTTGTACCTGCTTTCTGGGCTGAGATGGGGAATCGCTGAATTTTGGACTCGGCTGGTGACAAAATGTTCCAAACACACCCCATGCACACCTCCACCGGGGAAGGTGCCAGAAACGAGTTCTGTTGGTAGTTTTTACACTACCCCGGTAGGCAAGAGAAAGGCACCCACAAAAACTTGTTCTACCTGCTTTCTGGGCTGAGATGGGGAACGGCTGAATTTTGGACTCGGCTGGTAACAAAATGTTCCAAACACACCCCATGCACAACTCCACCGGGGAAGGTGCCAGAAACGAGTTCTGTTGGTAGTTTTTACACTACCCCGGTAGGCAGCTGAAAGGCACCACAAAACTTGTTCTACCTGCTTCTGGGCTGAGATGGGGAATCGCTGAATTTTGGACTCGGCTGGTGACAAAATGTTCCAAACACACCCCATGCACAACTCCACCGGGGAAGGTGCCAGAAACGAGTTTCCGTTGGTAGTTTTTTACACTACCCCGGTAGGCAGCTGGAAAGGCACCACAAAACTTGTTCTACCTGCTTTCTGGGCTGAGATGGGGAATCGCTGAATTTTCGACTCGGCTGGTGACAAAATGTTCCAAACACACCCCATGCACACCTCCACCGGGGAAGGTGCCAGAAAGGAGTTCTGTTGGTAGTTTTTACACTACCCCGGTAGGCAGCTGAAAGGCACCATAAAACCGGTTCTACCTGCTTTCTGGGCTGAGATGGGGAATCGCTGAATTTTGGACTCGGCTGGTGACAAAATGTTCCAAACACACCCCATGCACAACTCCACCGGGGAAGGTGCCAGAAACGAGTTCTGTTGGTAGTTTTTACACTACCCCGGTAGGCAGCTGAAAGGCACCACAAAACTTGTTCTACCTGCTTTCTGGGCTGAGATGGGGAATCGCTGAATTTTGGACTCGGCTGGTGACAAAATGTTCCAAACACACCCCATGCACAACTCCACCGGGGAAGGTGCCAGAAAGGAGTTCTGTTGGTAGTTTTTAACACTACCCCGGTAGGCAGCTGAAAGGCACCACAAAAACTTGTTCTACCTGCTTTCTGGGCTGAGATGGGGAATCGCTGAATTTTGGACTCGGCTGGTGACAAAATGTTCCAAACACACCCCATGCACAACTCCACCGGGGGAAGGTGCCAGAATCGAGTTCCGTTGGTAGTTTTTACACTACCCCGGTAGGCAAGAGAAAGGCACCACAAAACTTGTTGTACCTGCTTTCTGGGCTGAGATGGGGAACGGCTGAATTTTGGACTCGGCTGCTGACAAAATGTTCCAAACACACCCCATGCACAACTCCACCGGGGAAGGTGCCAGAAAGGAGTTCTGTTGGTAGTTTTTACACTACCCCGGTAGGCAGCTGAAAGGCACCACAAAACTTGTTCTACCTGCTTTCTGGGCTGAGATGGGGAATCGCTGAATTTTGGACTCGGCTGGTGACAAAATGTTCCAAACACACCCCATGCACAACTCCACCGGGGAAGGTGCCA